>NW_010235141.1:138132-143037 GCF_000690775.1 Eurypyga helias
TACCCTGTAATTCGTTGTACTGGCTCTGGCAGCCTTTTCAGGACTGAAAATGAAAATTTGCTTTTGCACTCTTTGCATTAGTGGGAGGATCTGCGGAGGCACAGGAGGGCCATTAGAAATAGAGATGGGCTTTTGGCTTTTTACCTTCCTCCATTTTTTTCACTTAGCCTCTTGTCACACCTATCATGGCATTATAGCTAAGGAGATTTCTTATCCTTTTTAGGTAAAAAGTTGTGGGTCAGTGAATATATTTTTTCTAATTAAAATGTCTAGGTTTTAATTAAATATATGCATTTTTAACTTTATGTCTGATGGACAAGCACAATGTTTTCAGGGACTACAGAGCAGTAAAAATATATTGAACTAACTCTCACATACTGTAGCAGATTTGGGCCTAAGCAGTGATTCACATAAGTACACAGCAGTTCTCCCATTTACTTCAATAAGCAAAGGATATGCCTGCTGTTAAAAATTGTCTTTGATTGCCATCGGTTTTTTTTCAAGACCACTTAAAATTTCTACATTTCTATTTAAATACAGATTTACATTGATTTAAGTTAAATCAAGGGTTTCTGTAGTAGAAGTATGTGTTTGCAGGTTCTTTTTACTATATACTGTGAGTTTCTTATTTTAGGAAACACATAATTAGAACATCAATATCAGTATGTTTACTGTTGCACATAAGACCAACAGGCTAGTCAATATTGTTGATACACACGGGCATGTGAATCCAGTGCAAGGTTTGTTAGATCTGTAGTGTTTAACAGCTTTATAGCCTCTGATCTGTCCAGCTTTGGGGAAAAACAAAAGCAAAAACAAACAAAAACCCCCCAAACAAACAAAAAAAAACCCAACCCAAAACAAATACGAACAAACTTTTGTGAGTTTCACAACTTTGTGGTGGGTTGACTTTGTCTAGTTGCCAAATGCCCACCTGACCACACTCTCACTCCCCCTCCTTAACAGGATAGGGGGAGAAAACATGCATCAGGGTAAATACAGGGAGATCACTTACCAATTATTTTGATGGGCAAAACAGACTTGCCTTGAGGAAAACTAATTGAATTTATTGCCAATTAAAAAAGTGTTGTATGGTAAGACACAAAGACAGAACTTAAAGTCTTTCCCCATCCCTCATCTTTTTCCCAGGCTCACCTTTACTTCTTCATTCCCATCTCCACTACTTCCCCCTGCCCTGAGCAGTGCAGGGAAGTAGGGAATGAGTATTGTAGGCAGTCCATAGAAGTTCCTCTCTGTTGCTGTTTCCTCCTCATATTTTTCCCCTGCTCCAGCATAGGTCTTCCACAGCTTGCAGTCCTTTAGGAAAAAACTGCTCCAGCATGGGTCCTCCATGGCTCACTGTTCCTGTCAGGAGAACCTGCTCCCCCACCAAGCTCTCCACTGTCTGCAGCCTTCTGCAGGGAATGTCCATTTTCTCTTCTGTGGGGTCCTCCATGGACTCCAGAGTGGATATGTGCTGCAGCATAGTCCCCTCCAAAGGCCACAAAGGAGTATCTGCTCTGGCATCTGGAGCACCTCCTCCCCTTTCTTATTCACTAACTTTGATATCCCACTACAGTTCTCACACCTTTTACACTCACTCCTCACCTTGCTGTGCAGTGTTTTGCCCTTTCTTAAATGTTTTCCTAAAGGCACCACCCACTTGGCTGATGGGCTCAGCTGTGTCCTGTGGTGGGTGTCCCTTCTCACAGAGACCAACCCAGCAACTCCCCTGCTGCCAATACCTTGCCATGTAAATGTAATGCTAAATTCTCCAAGAAACATGAGAAAACTAAAAAGATTGGGGCTGTTCACTCAGTATGTTACATCAACTTGTATAGCCAGTCTAAGTCTAATGTCCCAAAAGGTGTTTTCACATTAGCCAAGCTTTGAAATCAGACCTTCAGCATTTGTGGTCACTGATGAGCCCATATTATGCTAAGAATATTTCAGTTGTATTACTACATTAGCTATGACACAGTGCTAGCAATTTGCTGTGCAGCTCTAAATAGGGTATGAATTCTGCCCTGCACTGACTTTGTGATCTGCTAGCTTTTACTACAGAAATGGCTCTTACTCACGCCAGACACCAGCCAAGGTGGGATATTCATGTCATACGCTACACCAGAAGGCGGCTAATCTGTCTTCTAAAGCACAGATCTATAGCAGTGGTCTCAGAAAATTTAAAATTACTGTCAACCCTAAGACGTAGACTTGAGCAGTCCTGAGAGCAGTGATAGAATCACAGAATCACAGAATGGTTTGTGTTGGAAGGGACCTTAAAGATCATCTAGTCCCAACCCCCCTGCCATGGGCAGGGACACCTTCCACTAGACCAGGTTGCTCAAAGCCACATCCAGCCTGGCCTTGAACACTTCCAGGGATGGGGCATCCACAGCTTCTCTGGGCAACCTGTTCCAGTGCCTCACCACCCTCTCTGTGAAGAATTTCTTCCTGACATCTAATCTAAACCTCCCTGATTTCAATTTATACCCATTACCCCTTGTCCTATCACTACAGGCTGTGTGATGTACATGCTTAGAAATTTAGTAATTACTGTATAGCTATTCAGGCATTCCTTCTGGATAGTAGATGTCTCAGGAAGATTTTATGTGAGCCCCACATATTTTCCATCCTATCACTGTGCTTATTAACAACAAATTCTTGTGAAAAGTTTTAAAAATGTGCTTAAAGGATAACAGATTTTTTGTGGGGTTTTTTTTGGTTGGTTGGGTTTTGGTGTTTTGTTTGTTTGTTTGTTTGTTTTTATGGAGGGGTAGTTTGTTTTGTTGTTGAGTTTTTTTGTTGTTTGGTTGTTTGTGGTCTGGTTTGGGTGGATTTTGTAGGTTTGTTTTTGGGTTTGGGTTTTTTTTGTTTTGTTTTTTCCTTCTTTTTTGAGGCTGATAATATTTAAAGGAGTATAACTTTTATTTGTCCTTTGTACTGGTGCAAAATGGAATACTGTAAGAATATTAAAGAAATCTGGAAAGGGTAAGTAAAGCTTTTTTTCTGTACTTCTGTGAATGCCTCTCTAGCCATAAGGATGTACATTTTCTTTTTATTCTCTCTCTTCAGCGGAGATTCTGACTTCAATGTTAAGTTCAAGTAAGACAAACATATTTCCTTATTTGCATGTAAATGTTGGCAAGAAGTGCTCCATAAAATTAATGGCTTCTATATCTCAGAGATTATTTACCTTTTATTTATTTAAATATGGAACAATTCGGAGTGATTACAGCATTTTCAAAATTGTTTAGATTACGAGTAAGTTCATCTGTTAGACTTAGACTCCAAAATCCACTTGACCCTCAGGTAACATTTGTGTAACTATTTAAAAAATACATCTATTCTGCAAAATGTAAAATAAACCAAAACTGAAGTAGGCAATATCTCACAGTATGACTTATTCAATTGCTTGTGTTTTCATTTTGCATTTTTGGTAGAAATTCTTTCAAAAAGGTACTGGTGTTAGGTTAGGGTCTTAGACCATATGTAGTACAAAGAACTCCTCAGGCTATCATCTCCTTAGTACCATGCCATAAATAATAAATAATGTCAATAAAGTATTATATTCATAAGTATGTAATAAAATCTCATCTTGAATAAAGAGATAATATTTTTGGTTTTATGTGTAATTTCCTTGTAGCTGGGAAACAATTCTGTCACATGATAGTGTGTTTGATAGATGACAAACTTGATAGAGTTTGGTAGAGTTGTTGAACTTTGGTGGTAAAATAATGCAAGAATGAAAGAGAGAACCTGCTTCAACAAGGTTGTCTCACATAGGCCAGGAAACACACAATATATCTAGTTTAGAAAGAACCACAAAACATTTAGTTTATTTAGCATCTCACAAGAGTGGCCATGAAGCACATCCCAATATCCTATAAAAATCTGAACCTGCAGTGAAAGACAGAGTCACAACTCTAATGTATTATAGGAAGACAGAATAGAAGACAGTTGTCCTTAATTACCTGGATCGTCACTAACGTGAAGAACTTGCTAACAAATATCCCAGACTAACTAATG
This sequence comes from Eurypyga helias, assembly GCF_000690775.1. Classification (NCBI taxonomy): domain Eukaryota; kingdom Metazoa; phylum Chordata; class Aves; order Eurypygiformes; family Eurypygidae; genus Eurypyga; species Eurypyga helias. The sequence continues at coordinate 142,162 of NW_010235141.1, forward strand.
AGTTAACTAACACACTCTACCATCAAATGAGATTATTTCCATCTTCTGTTATTTCTAACCGTAACATCAATCTCTCAGTTTCTAAATCAAACCTCTTGACTTAGATTGGCTATCTGAAGACTCACACTGTACACTTAATTTCTTACCCCTTCTCACCTTTTTTATAAGCACATCAAAATCTATCTTGAAGACATTCAGATTTCTTTTATCTAATTGGAACACTTCCAGAATAGCACTCTTCACATGGTTAGATACTGTCTTCTAATTTGCTGTCAAAACATATTCATGATTAATTTATAACTTTTTTGATCTCTGCTGGTGTTATTTTGTAACATAAGTAGTTCATCTGTATCTTGATGATTATCATCCAAAAGTGTTTGAAACGTCATCATACTCTCTTCTTAAGGCCATTGCTTTAAGAAGGAAAGCCATTGAAGCCTGTAAATCTCTCTCTGCAAAATAGAAAAAAATGCAATCTGTTTTGCACTTGTCAACACTGTCATTTAATTCCACCTATACAATGATCCTACCCCGTCTGTATTAGTGAAAACTCACAACTAATGTAGTCCACAAAAACTCTCACCTATTTCCCTCTCTGGGTACCTTGTCTGTTTTGTAGAACTCATGTTAATCCTGACAGTTCTACTTGAAATAAGCACATCCTATGGGGCACTGTTTAACTTCTGTACCTAAATTTAAATAGATTAACTCCACAGCATGTTAAATTATTTCTCTTTTACAATAATCTGAAGTTCATTTCAGATGCAAAAAGTAAAAATTACAAGGAAGGGCAGAAGGAAGGGCAAGGGAAGGGCAGGGAAGGGCAGGGAAGGGCAGGGAAGGGAAGGGAAGGGAAGGGGAGGGGAGGGAAGGAAA
>NW_010235141.1:143068-175084 GCF_000690775.1 Eurypyga helias
GGGAAGGGAAGGGAAGGAAAGGAAAGGAAAGGAAAGGAAAGGAAAGGAAAGGAAAGGAAAGGAAAGGAAAGGAAAGGAAAGTTTACTTTTGTTAGCAAGGAGAAAAAGTGACTGTAATAAATTGCAAATTATATAGTCAGAAATAACTCCTTCTGCAACTCATCTAGTGTTATTACAAGTACGAAAAAAAAAAAAGAACCATAGGCTTAAAACACCTTTATTCTTGCTTACATAAAGAAATAGCTATTTTAAGTGGTGTTGAAATAAGCAGAACCAATTGCAGTGCCAAGGATTACAGCAGTGAATTTGGCATATAGAATTATTGCATGTGATACATAATCTAACAAATTACCAAACAAACATTCTGGAAACAATTACAAGTAAGCAAGCAACCCTGAGCAAATACCATTGAAGTTATAAATTGCATTTTGGTCACCCACGACCATTTAAAAAAATGTTCTGTAGAATTTTTATGCCTAGAGCAAAAAAAGAGTTTTTGCTGTCTTGCCAAGTGAGAGTTTAATGTTGTGAATCATTAGGAAGCACACACATTAGTCTCAAAAATAATTGTTTAGTTTATAGTCACTTGAGGCTATAGTCTCAATCAGACCTCAGCTGTGGTGTGCTAGGGGAACATACAAAGCAGTATAAATACAGTTTGTTGATATATCACTGACAGAAGCATATGTTACACCATTAACTTCCAAAACAAACATGTGAAATTGTTACCAAAGAGGGACAAATGCTAACATTTAAAAAATGTATTTTCATTTTAAAAATAACCTGATAAATTCATAGATGCAGATTTTAACTTCTTACATACATGCTACTTAAAAATATTAATAAAATAATAAATATTTTAACAATAAATAATAATTGTCACAGAACCTAACCTAATAATTTTTACCGAGGTTGGGCATATTTCTGGGAGGTCTAGATTGATGTCTATTCCTATTTATTCAGCATGTAGCCCTTCAAATATATGTAAGGTTATTAGTAAAGAAAACCATAAAACTAATGATTTCCTTGTTGTTGTGAGTAGGCATATTTTCATTGCAATTTAGAAAAAGTTTTCCTCTTTTTTGAGCTATTACACTCAGAAGTCTTTTTCATCATAGGAGATGTTGTGAAATTATGACATCAAGAGGATCAAGAACCTCGAAGTTGAATTCCAGGGTATAGGAAGAATCTTGAGTACCTGCATAAGCTGAACAACTAATAACCAATGGTTTCTTAAGTTATAATATCTTCAGCAGTACAATTCTGAAAGAAGGCACTTTACCAAACTAGGGAGTATCAATATGAATAATAGTATTATTTTTTAATACATACAGTAGTTCAATAAACACCTCAACCTGGTAGACATTAAAAGACTAATACTGTTAAAGCCATAACGGGTAGAATGATTTTCAAATATAAATCCACTCCCACTCATTGTAACCATTGGGTTCAGTGGGAGTAGGTCAAAGCAGTCATTTATGCTATTGTGTTTTCTGGTTATGAAAATCCCTCTCTGAATTAAGAAAAGCCTATCAATGTGTTCCAGAAATAAGAATCACCTTGGAGTGTAGTTGGTTATGCAGAAAGAAAGAGTTGTCTCCTCTGTGTGGATATTTTGGCTCTGGTAAGGTATGTGATTGATTTTGGTCTTAACAATAAATTCATAGTTGATGTCCATCAGAGGAACTTTTAAAAGGTCCCTGTCAGTTACCAGTACAGAAGCAGAAAGACTCATATCAACCAAATGACACAATCACAACACCCCACCCTACCTCCCCACTCCCCCTCTAGTTACCTTATGAATGAAATTAATTTTTAATCTTCATTGGTTTGATCAGGAAATAGTGTTTTCCTTCTGAGATGCATCAGTAAATGAATGATTTGTTCTCCTGACATTACACTTCAGTAAACCACTCCCATCTACACTAGTGTACCAAAAGAGTGAACAGAGGAACACAAGGATGGAAGGGAATGTAGGAATATCAGATCTAGTTCCTTCACAGCTGGAGACAATCTCATAGTAGCCACATTTACTCTATTGTATTATATTAATAGTCCACAAAGATTCAAGTGGTAACCATTTCATGTGCCATGCCTTATAGGGGACAGAACATTTCCTAATAACCTATAGTAAAGTCAAGTATATTAAAAGGTATAACCACTAATAGTCACAGCTGTTGAGTCCTCAGTTCTATCAATATTTAATAATCTGTTGAGTACAAACCAACTGCTAGCAATACAAAGTTAAATACACTATAAGCAGATGGCATTAATTTGCTCATTGTAAACTTCACCTTTGTATAGGAAAGAGTAGGCATGATATATTTTCTCTTAAGTTTAAGTAAGTGTCTTGTGGAGTGAACTAGAAGTCAAAGCTGGTGTCCATTGTTCATGCAACAGATGTGTTTACATCTAAAATACTTCTTTAAAACTATACTTTATTAATAACAAACATGACTGGGTCACAAATCTGTAATATCATTCACTGTAATGCCAACAAGCTTTTTCACAGTTCTATGCTTTCCTTTTCCTCTTTTATCTTGTTTACTTGTTCTCATTCCTGTATAGTAAAGCCAAGGTTTTGGTTCCTGAATCTTACCACTAAGAAAGGAAATACTTATGAGACGTTTAGATGAAACCCCTCCACCGTTATCACCCTGCCAAACAAATCATTCTATTGCTCTATATTTTAACCATTTCACATTAAATTTGCAGCTAAACTGAATTTTTTCAAGACCTAACAGAGAGCATTTGGAGCAAAAGCAGTCAGCTAGATAAACATAAACCAAAAATGAGATTGCTGAAGTAAAATATTTTTGTTAAAATATGTGAGTTTTTATCTGCATTGAGTTTATATTCTAGCCATTAAGAGAAGAAAGTATTGGGAGAAAGAGTGGGAAACTCTTAGGCCCTTGTAGAAAGGTGTACCAACCCCTGAGACATAGAATCCTCACTGGCAGTGCTTGGACACCTGCCCCTACCTCCCTCTATGAACCCTACTGCTGACCCAAAGGTGGCACAACAACGGAGAAATACTCCCTCCTAGAAGTAGCAATGTCTTCTGTTGATCACAGTGAGCATAATGGTATAGAGGGCAGGTGAGGAGATGATTTACATTTTTTTATGAGCTCTTATTCTAGTTCTTCAAAGTGAGTGGAAATTCCTTCTTCCATTCATTCAGCACAGTGGAAAGAAGTCTGTTGGTGCTTAAGTATCTAGAATCCAGTAACACTGCTGTACATTCGCTGTGTTATTCTTGGCTGAAGGGAAGTCTCATTCAGTCTTCTTTTCCAAGCCTCTCTTCTTTCTAACCCTACAAGATATTCAGTCTGAGGGTTTGCTGAAGAATGGGGCTTCAGGGTGCTCATTGTTCAGCAGCTGCTGGAAGCTGTTTGAAGTTATGTCACTTATTTTTCTCTCATCATTTCTCTGGCATACATTTGGACCTTTTATCGAGCAACACTTTTTACATCTAAGACTATTTATGAAGTAACAGTTCATCTTGGTCATGTTGTAGTTTAACCCCATTTAAGAAAAGTATCCCACAATGCTTCTCACAACTATAGCAGAAACACTTGCGACAAATATTTCCTGTTACTTCAGCAATCACCTACCAAAGGCAATAAGCTACCTTGTCACATCAGTGTTTTTGAGGTTTATAATGTTTTTATTGTGAATTGTTGTGCAGAGAACATGCATCTTGGGCAGAGGAGGGAGCACATTGTAAATAAAAGTTTCCTAAAGCATAAATTAGTTGATGAATCATAAGAAAAGTATTCAAAGTACCACATTTTCCTACTTCCCTTTCTAGCCAAAGAATAAAAATGGGGAGTAAAAATGACCCCAGAAAATCAAAATTAAATTAAAAATCCTATAGTAGACTGAAGAGCTGCCTGAAATTTGATGAGTGTATACCCAGGCTTTAACCCAACAGGCTTTTCCAAGTTTTCACAGAGGCAACTTGGATTCAAGTGACTGAACGTCTATGCTCCTGGTAACTTCAAAAGACCTGGACTAGTGTGCCAGGGAGCAAGGAGTGCTGGTCTGATCAATGAAGGAGGGTGACCTAGGGGCCAAGGGTCACCGAGCACAAGTGGTGCCCTCTCCAATAAACACCTGAGCATGATGGGTAGGTAAGGGTGCCAGTGATAAGGTCCCACCGCAGACACAGCAAAGGGAGAAACCAGGCCCAGGTTCTGTCAGTAAGAGCAGAACACAAGAATCGGATACCGGCACTCCTCCAACATCACTGGGGCATGGACTGATGGCCCCAGCTGGGCTGAAAGGGGTCCATGGGCCATAAGCAGGATGGGGGGAGGCTCAGGTGAGGCTGGGCAGGGACAGTCAGCCTATAAGTGCCTTCACAGTGGATACTATGGCCCCGAGGGCTTAAATGGGATTTGAGGGCTACAATAACATGGTGTTGATGCTGTTAAATCCCATCCCTGAGCAGCTGGAGTGGTAATTGCTTTTTGTTATTTGTAATGACATTTTAATGTAAACCATCGTATAAGCTTGGAGTTATGTATGAATACATAGAATAATTAATTTGAAACAGACTATATCATCTTCAATGTGGATGTGTCAGAAGACTCAATAGGAAGATTTTATATTCCTTACTAAATTGTGTTGCTACAGAGCCATGCTACATTCATTTATACATAGATGTGAGGTATATATGTCACAACCTTTCATCAGAAATTATCCCTTTATATACCCATGTTAAGACCTTGTATTCTCTGGGATATGGCCTGACAGTCCATTATCTTCTGTTATCTCCAGCCACATTCTGTGTGTTGAATGCTGCCATGGGTATCATGCATAAAATTTGCCTCTGCAGTTTTATGCCTTGTGATTGCACACCAGATGAAAGACTTGGGAGAGTAGGAGCCTTTTGTTTACTGTGGCGTGAAGCTGTACTGTCTAACCTTGTCATCTCCTTGTATCATGGATTGCCGGGACAAAAATCAATATAATTTCTCATTAGTTCAGGAGGTGGTAGAAAAATTTGTTCAGTTTGGCCTTTTTAAAACTGATGTGATCAGGATGTTTTGGGGAAGCGCATGGAGGATGACAGGCAGAATATCAATCATTTTACTGAATGTGTCTTCTTTATCAGTTTAAAAAATTCAAACTTGGGACAGCTCTTTGCCTTTGTTACTTTCAATTAAGGTACATTGCAGTACACCTAACCAACCTTTGGAGCTTCTAACTGGAAAAAATAGTCTGCCAGATAACTTTGCCATATTATCTATGACTTCCTTATTGCAAGATTAGAAAATATCAATATGGAGATACATTTTTAAAGCATTCCCAGCTTCGTTCCCATTGTTGTTCCATAATGCAGTGTCTTGAGCTTGAATTCAGCATTATGAGCATGTAACACAATTTTTTGGTATCCAACCTGGATATCCTTTTGTGATGGTTTTGTCTGGGATAGATTTAATGTTCGCCATAGTAGCTAGTATGGAACTGTGTTTTGGATTTGTGCTGAAAACAGTGTTGATAACACAGGGATGGTTTTATTACTGCTGAGCAGTGCTGACACAGAGTCAAGGCCTTCTTTGTCTCCACCCCACCCCACCAGCAAGTGGGCTGGGGGTGCACAAGAATTAGGGAGAGGACACATCCGGTACAGCTGACAGCAACCAACCAAAGGGGTATTCCATGCCATATGATGTCATGCTCAGCATATAAAGCTGACGAAGAAGAGAAAAGGAGGAGACGTTCAGAATAATGGTGTTTGTCACCCAGGTAACCGTTACGCATGATGAAGCCCTGCTTTCCTGAGGATGGCTGAACACCTGCCTGCTCATGGGAAGTGGTAAATTAATTCCTTCTTTTGCTTTGCTTCTGTGCACGGCTTTAAATGGTCTTTATCTGAGCCATGAGTTTTCCCATTTTTATTCTTCCAATTCTCTCCCCCATCCCACTGTGGGGAGAATGAGAGAGTGAGCAGCTGTGGGGTGCTAAGTTGTCAGCTGGGATTAAACCATGAAATGTTGTGTTGTTATTTTCCTTATGACCCACAGAGCATATGACCTGGCTAAGGAGTAGTCTTTCTCCTGTTGCCATACTACTATAGCCATATAGGGCCTAAACAATAGAGCTATCTCACTTCTCCCTCAAGTTCAACATATTTGAGCCCTTATTTTTCCCAAATTCTATTAAAGGGCTCTTATGGGATAATGCAAAACTGTTTGGGAGTTTGGAAATGGATGAGAGTAAATTTTCCATTAAGTCTGAGGGGGACAGTGAGCTGTATTTGTTTGCAGGTGGTTGTGAAAGGAGTTTCTCTTTGAATAATTGTTTAAGGGCTACAGGGTGTTTTTTATACCACTGGTTGTATGCTTAAGAACCTCAGGTCTTTTGTAGATGTATTTTTAGCATTATTTATAGAACCTAAATGTTTTATAGTAAAAGTTACTAGGCTGACCTAGTTATCTTAACAGAGAGGAAGCTGTATATATGAAAGGTACTCCAGAAAGATATCTGTGTATTTAGTAGTTATGGGTTACTCAGAATGGGGTCAGTCACTATTTGCTGAGATTTGGCAGTGGTGTTTCGGTAGATTTCCTCTTCAGCTGGGCTTAATATTATGTATGTAATAGACTATTAAACTACTCTCTTCTTTTCTAGCTTAACATCTTGAACATTTACTTCCAGATTCTGATTATCATAATAACGGTGAGTGACTCAAATTATTTCAAAATTACACACACCAAGGTGGATTACCACCTTTTCTCTAGAGGAAATGGAGAACAGCTGGACATAGAAGGCTCAAGATCAGAGCCTGACTCCAAAATAGTACAACATAGTTCTATGTTGATACTACCTAAGGAAATTGAACACTATGCTCTAAGATAATATTTTCTCAGGCCTAGATCCTCTCTTTGGCTTTATTTGCAAAAAGTGAAAGCAGTCGCATGACAGTCAAGAGGAGAAAAAAATGGAAATTAAGCTTGTGAGTTTGCATGAAATGAGATAAAATCAAGGACAATTTTGGCCTGTAATTTTGCTCTCTATACTGTTGAATTGTATGTTGTGAGACTACTAAGATCACAACAAGGTCATGAGTCATTCCAGAACTACCTGGAAATTATAATATAAATTCTGGATATTTTAATATTTTCAGAAAACCTATTTTTACTTAAATTTTAGATACGAAGCATTGTCATGAAAATTAAGAAACACAAGTTCAATTAGTCAGCTCAGTTACTCTGTACAAATGTAAAGTGGTGCCAGATGTCGATCGTGTTAGTCATTATTATTATGGATTTTCTAATACTATTTTATTTTTCCATTAATTATCTCCTTACATGTTTTCATTCCTTTTAATGGCAATTATTACCATGATATCTTGATCCTGGGCCTACAGGGAAAAAGGATGAGTATGGGTCTTCTGACCTCTCATTTCTCTTTCTGGTAACAGTACTGGATCCTTTTGTGGATCACCTTGCAGAAACGATGCAGTGTGATAATGAGGTCTTCTTATGTTTCTCTCTTTCCCCCTCCTGCCTTTAATCATGGGGCTGAAAAGCCATGGTCCTTCAATTCATTCTACATAAATATTTGCAAGCCTAACTGATTTCAATGGTGATCTGTCTGGTTAAAGTTAGTCAGTTTAAGTCAATTAAAATGCAAGATTAGAGGTTACATTTCTAATCCATGCTGAAGAAAACTATCCCCAGACTGAAGCAAAATTCTGTGGAACTTAATACAGCTGAAAATTTCTTACTCACATGAAAAATTAGTATACCCATTCACTTTCATAACCTGTATAATATGAATGCATGCTTTATTTGAAAAATAACATGTTCACTGTACTTTTTACTCCTCCATTAAATACCTTTACTTTGGACTTGTCCTTGAATGGAAATGTATCCACTCTGGCACATTCTGGACATTTCCATGGACACATATTTTTGTCATTTTATTATTTCTGTTCATGGTTTGTCATAACAAAGCACTACAGGATAAAATATGATCTGTCCTCCAGTGTGTCTTTCCACCTTTTTCAGTAGTCTCTCTGGATTTGCACTTTTTTTTTAACCAACAGTAAAATCTAGTGTTTCTTCTGTCCTGTAATGAGAGTATCTCTCCAAGAAACAGTTTTTCTGTCTTTTACTTACAACCAGGTGTTCATGCTTATTACTGCTAACTGCAAAATTTTCATAACTGACTCATTAGATTCCTCTAGACTTTTTAATGTAATGGGCTGTCATCAAACAAGTGATATGAGATAAAACAGTCACAAGGTTTATAATTGAGTAATCTAAAAAATGTTCAAAATTATTTAATACCTTATATCAAACATCTGACATAGTGATAAGTGAGGTATGAGATCTATCAACAGGAAGAAAAGAGATTAATTCATGCCCAGTCAAATTACTGAATGTTATTTAATATCCTATTAATCAAAGCTATATCCTGGCACCTCAGTAAAATCTTACAACCTTCTCCTCACAGTCAATTAGTTTCCACAAGTCTTTATTGGACATGGTTTAAACAAAATTTAACATTGATGTTTCTGTGGAGCAGATTACAGAGAAATTTGCATTGTTCACGTCTATCAGTCTTATACACTATATTGGAAATCTGCAAACTTTTTAAAAATCATAGTGACTAAGGTGTGATTGGTCTATGCTCTACACCTTAGATGAATATTGAAACAATTGTTTCTACCCTCATTTCCCCACTCATGCAGACAGTTTCACAATAATTTTTTCGGTTCCTATACCCCCTAAGTTTCTTTGGATCTAGTGTTTTTCTCTCTTACTTTGTGCTGGATGTCTTTTCTGGTTTTGTGTCACAAAAAATTTTACATGCTTATTAAAACATATCCAAAACTCATTAGAATTAATCAAAAATATCCCAACTATTTCAGACAGGTATAAGTCAATCTTACTTTTTCAGTCATAAACAGCTCAAGCCAGCCAAACTTAGTTCTCATCTCAAGAAGCAACATCTTTTGGTTACCTTCCATATGGTCTCCAAAAATTTTCTGCTATCCCTCAGCCGGCCTTATTAAACGACATATTTTAGCAGCTATTCCACCAACACTGTGGTTTTATTAGTTTTAAAAATTTTCTGTCTTACTACAGACAAATTCATTCAAATCTTTAAGTATGTCATTCTATGATCTTTGCCTTGTTTCTGTTTTAATTTAGTAAGCAGTGACTTTCTCTATGGGTATATTAGGTACATAGACCTATACTTTCCACACAGGTCTATAAGTACATATTTTTTAATGTTCTTTAATCCTTACTCTCTATATTTATATTCATCTATGCTTGTTCAAAACTCCTCTGCTTGTGCTCATTTTCAATTGAATTTGGAAATCCTTACTCAGGTGAACTGTTTTCCACAACTAATAAAACATGTCATACTTGTATATTTCACAAGCATTGAGAATAAATTTTTGGGGTTTGCACTTGCTGTCTTTTTCTCATTGGAAAAATAGGTTCTGGACAGCATCCACTACCATCAGGAAGATATTTGTAACGTGTCTAGTACTGTGCAGCTCGTGGATACCCTTGACTGCCAGTATTGACCGGTTTTCAAAAGCTTGATGCAGAAATAGCTGGATAATGTTTAGTAGAGAAATTCCTATCTACTCTGGCCTTTAATTCAAAGCTGCTTTGGTTTCTTTCTTTGAGCAGCCTTAGTAGAATACCTTTATTTCTTTTTACTTTTCAGTCAAAATAATTTCAAATACTCTCTTTTTGTTTTGTTAAATTCCATTCATTCCTTACTGGTTCATTATTCTGTTCACAGACTTTCTTATTTTTTTCCTAACAAATTTGTATTGTATATGATCTTTTTCCTTTCCAATGCCTTTACCTTTCACCTAGAGTGTTTGACTTAGTGTTTCTAACCATTCTATGATTCCCCTCTCTCTTGTTTTAGGGTAATGCCTGTCAATAAAAAGACGTTGAAGAAATCTTGACAGATGTAAAATGTTTTAGTTATGTAAAGTTGTTTAATATAATAACGATTTTAAAAAATGTCATTATGATTGTTTCATTTTAATTGGTGCTGATTTTGTAATGTGATGCAAAGTATCATATGAGATTGACGTTTTAAAAAAATTACTAAAGATACCTTTTTTTTGCAACTTTACCTCACAACTCCCTGTCTCTCACAAACGCACAAGTTTAAGATCAAGGTGCAACAGTAACTCATTGAATGATGAGTATCATCATGTATTTTTGCACTGCAATGGAAGTGTGTACCCTGGAAGAAGCAAGTCCTTGACATATCCTCACCCCCTGCTTCTGTTCACGTTGCTGCCTTGTGAATGCAATGGGTGATGCACCCAAGTACCCACATCTCAGCTTCTCTGAAGGGTAGCCTGGGAGCAGTGACGCTTAATGTTTCACAGTCTGGCACTTACCACGTCCTTGCAAGTCTGCTTTGTAAACAACATACAGTTAGAGAATGGTAGATTTTTTTTTCACAGCTTAAAACACCAACAATGGTAATTAAACTTGTTACTATTTAAACATCAATATCTTTTTTTTGAATGAATGAATAAACATGGAGAATCCAGAAATCATCTTTGAGTGTATTTATATGTTCTAAAACTAGGCACTTAGGCTTCCCTTTATATTTAATGGTGAGGTGTGAGCAATATTACCCCGATGCCTCTTATTTAATGTGATTTCTGAAACTCTACTTTATCAGTTCATAGCACTGACAGAGTATAATGCTTTAGGGAGAAAGATATACCAGACAAGTATCAATGAAGCTTAACACTTATATACTCTTTCCTTTCTTAGTGTTGATGTTGCTGTATTAGACATGGTTTCAACTATGTATCCCTGCCGAAGTAGCAACTACTTTTACTTATATTTCATACACATAAATTGCATAAACTTGCTTCCTACTGATTTCATTATCATAATCTAAACTCTAGGAGATATAGTAGAAATACATAAGCTGAAAAATCTGCATCCACTTTACCCACTCCGTTTGAAATAAAACAAGTTCTAAATGAGTTACAGAAATCTGACAACCTAACAAAACATGCAGTGAAGCAAGCATTACTGAAATGCTTGAGAGAGTCTTCGACCAGCAAAAGAGAAAAAAGTGCAGTCATGTGCAAATAAGCAGAAGATAAGAAAGACAGATGTTGCATTGACCTCCCACTCAATGGAATTAGGTTGCCACTTTTGTTACTCCTCTGCAGCTGTTGGCAATGGTCAGGTGGGAAGTCAGTGCCTAACAGGCATCGCAGTAGGTACTGCATAAATCAGTTAACATTTCTATGGAAGAAGTCCAAATATCATTTGAAAATGTGGGGAACATCACCCTAGTCATACAGGGAGATGATTTCAGCTTCAGTCATTCCACAAAAGGCAAAATATGTTGGATATTTGGCAGAGAAAAATATACGTTGGCAGCATTTCATGTTTCATGATAGAAAAGAAAAATTAAAGGCATGTTTTCACCAGGTTCTGACAGTGGCTACTGAAAGACAAGTCCTCTGGTAAGCAGTTCATGAGCAAACATCCTGTCTCTCTTTCCACTTCCACCTTCTCATACTCCCCATGCCCCTGCCCCCCTGAAAACAACAGGCAGAAGCACACAGAGTGTGTAGCAGCATAAGGATTCTCCTAATGCAGAATGCAAGTAATGCTTTAACACTTTTCAAAGGAATACACTAGACCATACAGCAATCTGGTGGGGACCCATAGGCACTGAACCCCACTCAGCAGCATTTTCTCTTCATTAAAGTGTTGGAGGTGGAAAAGGGTACATGCTAATCCTGATTTCGAAGTTTGGTCTTCAGAGTACTCGTATCCCCCCTCCACATGAGAAGAACTTTAAAGTTTTTTCTTGTTGTGTCTGAGGCAAATTCTTTTTGTGTCTTGAGCTGTCAAATAGCTTTACTCATTTGAGCTGCTCAGCAAGATTCTTGGCTTAAGTAAAACAGCTTCATTCTCCTGCCTAGCAGAGGTCACCTGGTAGTCTTCATATGCTAAAGGTGGGCATTGCTACCAGAGCATTGAGAAAGAATATTCTCAGGACATCCTCAGTCATCTCACAGCTTTTGCTGTGATTATTGTGGCATTCAAGCAGTTTTATGCTGTAAAGTCCCTGGAGACTTATGCCCATGCTACAGAACTATGAGAAAGGTAACATAAACAACATACCAGCTAAGACTTTGAGCATCACGATTATGAAGACCATAAAGAAAAGAGTGTTTTTCAGCCTCCAGATACTAAGAATCTAGGTAAGAAGTGATGCAAACTGGAAAAATGTTATGTGGCTGGAATAAGTGAAGCCAGTTGGGGTGCCTCTCATAACTGCTATCCTAAAATAATGAGCTGCAAGTTATACAGAAAAAACAGCACAGACAAAGGGCATAACAGTTGGCATTCTTTATAACAGGCATCATCTATTACAAAATTACTAATAGTTTGGATGGTTGGATGCTGGAATAGCTGCAGTTAAGCACGTTCATGAGCATTACCCAGAAAGGGAGATCTGCAGGATTTTGTGACAGACCACAGACTCACACCAAAACCATGATGTGCTGATTGTCTGTCTGTACTGTGTAGAAGTTAAAAAAATCCATACGATGGAGGACTCACATTCAGATAAATGGTTAATGTTTCATTCAGGCAGTACTAAACAATGTTAACGTATTTAAGGAATCATACAGGATCGTTTTCTAACACAAAAGATATTGTAATGTAAGGTATTTGCACGGATCACACTATTTTGACTTTCATCTCAAGACATAAAGACAAAGTAATAATCACTGGGCTAGAAACTGATGGTTGGATAGTTATCATAACTTCTATTTAATGTAAGCAAATAAAAGAAAGTCAGCAGAAATATCAGAAACACTCTATGATTCAAAGGAGGCAGTTTGTCACATCTGATGAAAATTAGGAATATAATTGATACAGGGGAACACCTGAATAGAAAAGCTTGAATAAGAAGTAGGAATTTTTCAAGATGAGTTTACTAGATGAATGAAAAGCTACAAAACCGTAACAAAGAAAAAGGACAACTTCGGTTATACAAACAAAATCAGCTAATAATGAGGAATGCAGTCCTACCTGCAAACATAGGGAATATTAATTCTGAAAGCAATTAAGGTCACAGCAGTCTGGGAGGTGTTGGGATTCTTGTTACAATAAGGTGTTATAGAAACCTTGGAAGAATGAATTAGGAAAAATTAGTAGTATCCAGCCTAGGACTTTTACACTAACATGTGCATGGGTCTTATATGGGAAAATAAAACTGTCACCCAAACCTTTGAGGAAAATCCAGAAAAAATTACTTGGAATTATTAACACTTTTGAAAAAGAAATTGTCAAAAGAAAACAGTGGATTCTGCACTCAACTCCTTTATTGTCTTCAGCTCAAGGCAGGATATGTTTCTGGATGAGATGCTTTAGGAAAGCATACATAAACTTTAAAGAGAAGCAGCAGTTTTCAAAATAGAGTAACTGGAAAGTAATAGCTTATGACATAAAGCAGGTCAGACAAGATGATCTTTTGATTCCTATTAGTGTTAATCTCCATGAATCTATGAAAAAATGAGGGACACATAATAATGATCCACTTCATTACAGTATTTCTCCGATATGGGGAAACACAAATTGCCAAAGGGGTGATAAATCTGAATGGATGTGAGTGCTGCTGCAAACCTTGATTGTTAAACCTGACTGGAAAAAGAGGAATTTTAATTGCTGAAGTGCTTCCATGAAGTCTGCTTCTATTCTTCCTCTTTTCTTAAAGAAATGTGAAAGCAAAACTTAAAAAAAGGTTGTATCTACAGAGAAACAATATCAAATACTTAAGTACACTGACCGCTTGTTTCATTTTCTCTCTGCTATATTTCCTTGACATCAGGGTAATTTGTCTTTTGCTTAATAAATAGGACGGAAGTGAAGTTCTGCAGTGACTTGGAGCAGGCACAATGGAAACAGTTCATGTCTTTGGTTTGTTTTCTTTCTAATCCCCTTTAGCCCATATATATTAATAATAAACTTTTATTACCTTTATATGCTTTCCCTAAGGAATTCATGGGCCTAAAACAACAAGGGAGAAAGAAAATATTTATTTTAATTGTTTATTTAAGGTGCTGATTGCTTGTTATTAATTCATTAATTTACTGATCATTAACTTTTTACTTCAGGTACTGTATTGAGAGTTCTAGATAGCAAAGTTCTCTATTTGATCAGAGATTACAATTAATGTTTAGTCATTAAAGAAATGTAAATACTAAATGCTAATATCAGGATAGTGAGTGAGGACTGCAGTAAAAGCTAGAGAACTATAAAAGTTGGATGATAAATTGTCCTCTGCCTTGTGCAGCAAGAAGTTCAGAAGATACTAATGAAATAAAGGCTAGAGAATGGGGATGTAAATAAGCCAAAAGAAATTAGGAAAACCAGGAACAGTTCTGTGTATATTTAGTGGTTTGTTTATACATTTAGTTATTGTTTATGTACAATATTTTAATTTTAATAAGATTCAAGAGAGTTAATATTTGTAAGAGTGAGAAGAGTAAAGGAGACAAACACAGCAAAGGGAGATTGATAATTGATACTTGAGTTGCTGAGAAGCAATCAATAATAAGGTTAGTCTTAAGGAAAAATCTTTAGGAAATATTTCAAAGAGAGCATGAGTGGGATACCTTTCTATACTTTCTGTGTATGTGAGAGAATATAAAAAGTTGTGTAATGTTAAAAGCTGGAATAATTAATTACTAGGAACAAAGATAAAATAAAGACAGAGATTATTGTTCTAGGAAGTTGTTAAATATGTGTGTAAAATTGATAAGCATATAAGTATTAACTTCATACTTAATGGGATTAAGCTTTGAGGGGCTTTAAAATCAAATTTGGGGAAGGTGTTGACATGAATGAAGAAGCAGAGAAGAAACTCGAGGAAAAAAATTACAAGGGGTCAAGGGACTCAAGAATTTGGGAAGTAACTCGAAGCGGATAGTATGGTCTGTATGGAAAGCAGAGAGAACTGGAGATTTTTATCATTAATTTGGATCCCAAGATTTTGAGTTAGAGGAAGCACTATGATTTAGAGTAATGCTGTTGAAATAAGATACATCACTAAAAAAAAAAATTCTGAAACAAAATTATAAAAAAATTATGTCTTTTTTTCTGCAAAAATGTATCAAATAAGATACATACATATACATATATGTACAGAGAAGTATATGTATACATACATATATATGCATACATGAAAGCTACAGCAGTCTCTCTTTGCCTTCTTGGAGTGAAATCATCCTTTAACAAAATTTTTGTTTAGCTTTGAAACAGTCTTTCCTAAAATCCACCTCCTATCTTTATGTATTAATTTCTAGTTGCTATTACTGAACTTTTCCAATTCAAACCAGTTATAGTCTACCAACTAAAATATTTTTCTTATCACAAAAATCACTACTTGAGTTTTCTAACCACAGGCATTTTCATGTCCACTCAACATTTTGTTCTTGTTCCCAGTGTTCTGCATTTTCAGTTCTACCTTAAAACATTTTCTGTAAATACTTAGATACTAAGAGATATAAAAACATACATCTTTCAATTGCTTATTCCAAACTGCTGACTAACAATTCATTACTAGTAACAGATAGGCCCATATTACTATGACTTTGTCAAGCTAGACATAAGTTTCATTCTATGGTAGATACACAGTGAAGAATAGTCAGTCTCTGTCCAGTAGAGCTGTAACATTCTGGAAGGCAAAAGACAGCATTGGGTACAACAAACACACAGAAAAACGGAAGAGACAGAACACTTAACGTTTACTTTTCATTTCCACCCAGTTTACATTTATATTAACACAGCACTACAAGTGCAACAATTATCTGCCACTGATTTAAAAGAGGTGAAAAAGTTACAGGAGGATCATTTGGCCATATTTCTGTGGTGAGTTCTTTTTCCCATAGTTTGCCATAGAGATGTTTATCTTAAAGTTCAGGGTTTTCAGTAGGTAACTGACTATACCCATCATAAGAAAAACATTTTTTTTCCACCTGTTTTAATCAACAGGTTGTAAAGAAGCAAATATTGCATATTTGTTGTAACAGTTGGATTAAATAATTCAACTGTTCAATAACTGAAATAAATTTCAGAAGTTATAAAGAAGAACAGAACTGACTACCCACTTTAAAATATTTTGCCTTTCTCCTTCATAAGCCACTTACAATACTTATAACACTTTCTATGAAGATCTCAATGGCTATTTTGGGATGGAACCATTCCAATATGTCTCCTGCAAGCACTAAAAGACAGCTTACTTTTCTGCCGGCAGCTAAATAAAATAACCTTCATTAGCTTTCTCTGTATGATTTTAGCTGACTGAAAACCACTCTCGTATTGACTAAGAAGGTAGATGAGCCTTTCAGGTAAGCAAATAAAGGAAAATTTCTTTGTTTCCAATTATTCTAAATGAAATGGAAATTCTAGGACTCAATGATACTTTTCTGTAAGCCTTTCTCAACTTTTATTAACCAGTCAAATGTGTAGAAGACCAAAGTAGGGAAAAGTTTGCCAGAATCAAACAATTTGAACTGAAGAAAGAAAATATTTTCTATATTGCTAAAATATTCCAGGAAGAAGCCAGAATTTGAATGAAAAACACTTTGACTAAAAAGAATGTTTCTGTTCCTCCTGCATAATTCTGATACTCTTCCAACACAGTCAGAGGCATCGGCATCAGGGATCTATTGGTCTGCATCTTTTCTTCCTCTTCGCTTAGCTTCATCCTCAAGACTGAAGATCTTTGGTGAGGGAGAAAGATTTTCCTTAAAAAATTTCTAACCTTCTTCATCACTGTCTTTCATCATCATCTCCTTGGGAGGGCTACTGGGGGCCCATCAAAGGAAGAATCAAAGAAAACTCCTGGAGTTCTTTTTAGCTGGAAAGAAATTCTTGAACCTGGAGCCAGACAGCTCTGTAACAATGCTTTGGGTAGTGATGAAGAGAAATCTGGCATCTCTCTCTAAAGTCCCCTTGTTAATATCTTCAGGCTGTGTGGACAACAGCCAAATAGAACTTTCACCTATAGTCATTATCTTCCTTGTGTGCATTTGTGTTCCTTCTGCTGGAGAAATCCTGGATGCTTGTATGCAGAACTTTTTGAGTAGCAACTATAAAGAACCACATGTATAAATAAACATTTTTGTTCTCTCTGTGCATAGATAAAGACAAAGCTCCAATTGAAAAGCAACTTAAGGAACAGCTTTTCCTTTGTTACATTACAGTAATTTGTTTAATACACAAGGAGAACACAGACGGGAATGGGAGTTACCCTTGTAAGATGTTTATATCTGTGGTCTGTGCATATATGTTTTTGTTATATTTGTAATGTATTTTGTTAGGCAAGTATGCAGAACCTCCTTGAGAAAAAACGTTAATTCACATGTCGAATTTTCTCAGTGCAACTGTAATGACTATGTTGTTCTAAACAGAGAGAAATCTACAAAATACAATAATCCTTTTGTATAAAAATGCACCTTTGAAGAATTGTAAGTAATTCCCTTAAAAGAAGCAAAGAAGGGAAAAAAAATCACAATTGAAATAAGAATTTTTCTTTATAATAGTGAAAGTACTGCATGCTCAAAGAATGGAGATTAAATGTATTTATTGATCTGTATATCATTGTTCCCAGAAATACTTAAAGAAATTACAAAATTTTTGAACTGATTCAATTTCACCTTGTTGTTTCATGTCATACAATTTTTGAATGAGTCATACTTAATCTGTATTTTCCTGAGATGATAGAGTAAAATCTTTTTTCCCCGGTTTTTAAGTTTTGATAGTTTTAGAAGCCATATAACCATCAAAGAAGAGAATGCCACATGAAATGAGTGAATAAAACACCTGTGATGAAATTGGATAACCAAATTTTTAATGTAAGTGTGAGAAATAGAAAGTAATTTAGCTGCTTAAAGTCACACATATGAATACTCATCTCTTGTAGATTTGTGTATATAGGAAACAATCTGTTTGGATTCATAGCCTGAGACATATTTGAACTAAAAATAAGAAAATATGAGGTCTATTTAGGGATGATTAACAAATAGAAAAAGAAAATAAGCTTGTACATTTCTAAGACTTTTCCCAGCCTCAGTCTTTCTTAGAACTAATGTCAAGCCAGGGACTAAGAAAATGCATATATAAGAAATCACGATGGACAGTCAATATTCTGAGATCATCTTTCCTATGGAGGATGAAAAAGAAAATTAAAGAGGAAGGAGTACATTTCTAGAGCAGAATGCCTTTGACAGGGTCCAGCTCCTTAGTCATGGCTTCATGTTTCTTAATCTTGGCAGGGGAATAAAGTCCTTAGCATAAGAACATTTTAAAGTCCAGATACACGACACTTCAGAGTTCTTATCATAACTCCTCTTTTTATGTCTACACAATTTATAGTGTTTGAAGATGGACATAATTTAATACCATGGTGATCTTCCATCTAGCCTGTTTCCTTTCACTGACCTTGTGTTTACTATAAGAAAAGGGGGGTTGGAACTAGATGATCTTTAAGGTCCCTTCCAACCCTAACCATTCTATGATTCTATGATTTCTCCATGGAAAAATGGTAACTATTTAAAAAAAAAGATTTTATCCATCAGAATCATAATTATTCTTCCACCATCCCCAAGCTTTAACAAAAATGTTCATTTGTTCTGGGGGAGTGTTTTAGTAGGAGACGGAGCCAGCTTGGCTTTGCTGCAAAGGATGCATTTGAAACAGAAGAAAAAATAAAGCAATAGTAAGAACCACAGGTTTTATGTTTTAAGTGGATAGAGTTCTAGTTGGAAAGGAGTTGATTACATATTTCATGTCATGACCTCACATTCAACCAGCCCTTCCTCACATGCACCCTAAAAACTTCCCGCTGTGGTTGCTGGCATCTATAAAAGGTTGGCGGAAAGTTGCAAACTAAGCATATTTCCCAAGAGCTTGGACAGAGAAAACTGGAAATAGGATCTCAGAATCCTTTTACTCATCCTGGAGCTGCAATCCACAGGCTAAAATGAACCAATCTCAATATTACAGTATGCAATTTTAGTAACATAGTAAGTTTTTGTGGGACATCTCTAGAGTACTTTATTGTTGATAAGGGAGTGGAATCCTTTACAAAAATATTTGTGAGGTTTTTCTTAAACTAAAACAAGCCACAATCTCCCATTTAATATAAAAGTAAATGTTTTGTAAATGAGACATATTGAATGTCCAGCTATGCATTCAAGCACAAAAGTTGTGCTCAGAAATTAGTACTGTAACTTGTTAAGGAAGGAATTTGGCAGAGGGGATTATATAACTGTGTAGAGACCAAATTTTATGGCAGCGAGGCTATAGGTATCTCAGAAACTACATAGTTGTCTCTGGAATTCAGTGGGTACTTAACATTGCTCAGAATTTTAGTAGGTATATTGGTGGCAATGGATTTTTGATTGGTGGAATTGATTATTCCTCATATTTTAATTACTAATAAACTATGAGAACACATTGGTGTTTTTTTAAGGAAAGTCTATATGTAGCAATTATAAAAATAAAGTGCCTATAAAATAAAATCATTCCTTTAAAGCTTTCATTTTTTAGGAAAGTCTCAATCTCTTTTTCTTGGTGTTTCTATGGTTTCAACATCATGAATCTGAAGTATATGCTTAATGGTTCTAGTTAGTGGAGAATGAAGAATTGAACTGAGGAGGGACCTGCTCTGAAGCAACTGAAATTCTCGTGGCTTTCATTGCAATGGACTGTGAAAGAGAAGCCAGGTAATCCCAGAATGCCTCCTGTATTTTCCTTACAGTGCAAAGCAACTCTGTGTGGCTTGTTTTAAAACTGTTGTTCAGATGTTTCCCTGGAAAGGCATGTTTTCCCTGGACATCAGAGATAACAGCTACACTGACAGAGGTAGGCTGAAGCTTTGCCTCACGAACACGCCAATTACTCAGTAACTAAACTTTGGGCTTATTTCAAAAACTACCTTACCCAAAGGTCAACCGCTGTCCAAGGGGAGTTGTATCTCACTGCAGGACAACTAAACTGCTGGGCTAACCTGGGAAGGGGTGTGAATCTAAGTGTTTTGTAACTTGTGGACAACTAGAGTCCAGGGATTCTCATGCTTGACCTACAGCATGTCTATGACATTGCCAAGGATAGGCAGCCCAGAAAGTTCCCAGTATAGATACAGGATAGTGTGTCTTGATGCTTACATAACTAAAGGCTGCAAAAAGCTGAAAACGTTATCTGCTGTACCACAGTCATCATTTTCACAAATGATAAAATTGTGCTTCTGGAATTTTTCCTGAAAGGTGAAAAGAAAACAGAAAGCATACATTTTTTTGGTAGAAGACAAACCCCCTTCACTTCCCTTTTCCTATTTTCCATTTTTCTGTCTCTCCACACTTTTAAATCAATGCCATCATTTTTATAAGAAGAAAAATACATTGTATAAATAAGACAGTAAAGGCCTAATAATTCACTTGTAGCCTTTTGTCTGAGATTTATTGGGTTTTCTATCACAGGTTGAGATAAGAACCACATTCCATTTCTTGCTCTTTGCATGCAATACAAGATGTGTGCTGACAAGAGCAGGAATCCTGTAGTTTGACAGAGGACCTAGAAAATATTAAGTAATATTTTCATATGACTTTTATAAACTGCCTCAGGATTCTTTTTTCTGCCAAACTCTCTTTCAGTCTGTTGCTTTCAGTTGTCACTCCAGTGCTATTTATGTTTATTTTAGGAGTTCATAATCTTGGTATAACTTATCTTTCTGGAATTCACCTACCCCCATATTAAACTTCTTGAGATATAGTCCTCACCTACCCGGCCTTTTCGAAACATCTTGTATGGGATTTGGAGAGTAACTAATTTTCATAGTCTCTAGTTTCAGTTCATTTGTTTATAGTGATTTTGATTCCATGGGCTTTGGCAGGCTTAAAAGAAAAATGGTCATAGAAAATCCAATGCATTTTAGCATTGGATAGAGATTAGTTTGATGCAAATTGCCAGATCCAAATACTTTGAGCAAATTCAGATCTGTTTTTTGACTCCATTGTAAGAAGAGTTACCCCCAGATTCAACCCTGGGAATGCTCAGATTCAGAATTATGGGGTAGGAACTACCCTTCACCTTGTTTGTTTTTGTTCCTGAGCATCAGTTGTGCTGTGCTTTCTGGTAAATCAGACCTGGCTTGAAATCCTCAAACAGGTAAAATTCTTGTTATTCATCTGCAAATTTTGCCTCAAGACTGGATGTAGATGACAGCATTCTAGTTATTTGCCATGAAATTGAACACAAAAATTGTGCCTTTCCCTCCTTCTATTTCTTATACATGAGAGAGAATAATGGGCTTGCATTAAGCACCTCCAAAAACCTGTATTTGTAAGCTGCTGTATATTGCAGAAGAAATGAGGGATTGTTTCAGTAAAGCTGTAGAACTTTAAACCAACCTTGGACTCAATCACCTTGCACATCAAAGAGAATGTAAAGATGATTTGGTTAGAGCTCCTTGCTAATGAATACCCTGGAAGCAAATCTGATGTTGCTTATTATTCCTTTAACATTCTTTCTCATATGCACATGAGTATTTTCCTGCACAATGACTGTGCATGCAGGGAGAGTCATATTTAGATACGACATTCCCTGGGTTTCATCTTAATCACAGTACAGGGTTCACATATATTTTATATACATCCATACAGAGATACATTTTTGCATATACAAATAAATACAAACGATTGATGAATGATATTTCCTTCCTTTTCTACATTTTCTGCCTTAATCCGAAACAAACAGCATATGCTTTGTTTCCCATATTGTGATGTTTTGCTACTGATCTTATCAGTGCTTATGTCCCTGAGGAATAGGACAAAACCAGGCAAAGTATTTATATCTATTTCTTCCCATTAGTTGGAACCAGTCACCAGTTAAGGCTAATATATTTCAGATAACCTCTGTTGTGCTTCATGATGCTTTTGCAAACAGTGAAGTTCTTACATGACAGGAGATATGAAGGGCAGATGGACAAATTAATGCAAGAAAAGGGTAATTCTAATTTATGATATATGGGACCTAAATCAAAAGAACCTTTATTATAATAAAAACTCTCAGCAACAGTGAAAACATTATAGTTCATCATGAACCAAAACAGCCCTGTAATTATATTGTATCTTGATGTTTTGAGCAAACTGTTTCAGTGATTCATGTTACTTACACTACTGATTCATGCTTGTATATATGATGAATATGAATCAGAGTTGAATATCAATTGACTAATTTTGCTCCTTTGATTGCATCTTTATTGAACAAAGTCAAACACAAAGCACGCCTGACTGCTGTTCAGACCCTAGTTTTCTCCACAATAGTTCTGTACTATATAATCCCACTGGTTTTACACTCCCTCAGTAGTTTATAAATAGAATATGCAGTACAGGAAAGACATAAGATCGTCAATGTAAATTATATTTGATTAATTCAATGTGAATACTATGTTATAATCCATAAATAGAGGCAGAAATGCACGGAGAAAAGACACACTTCCTTATTATACTTTCAAAAAATAAAATATTAGTTGCATTTTCAGATGAGTATGCTAATGAAACAGTTTCATTATTCTCAGTAGTATTGTGCACTAATCTGACCACTTCTCATAGTAGTCATAAACAGACAAACCCTCTTTAGAAAATCTGATTTTCTGATTATTGTGTTGGAATGATAACTTCATGTGCCAAAACCTGTTGAACTGTACTCCTATACTTGGTAACTTTTAGTCTTTGAATTAATTTATGTTACCCAACTAATATAAAATTAATTTTTCCTCCATAATTATACACAATATAAAATTTAATGGCAGGCTTACATGACATTTATCTGACAATTTATTTAAATAAAACAATCTAAACCTATTTCCTTCAATAGAATTTTTCATTTTTTTTCAGTAGAGATAAAAAAAAAAAAAAAAAACAACACAAAATACCAGTCCAACTGCAAATAAAAATATTATTGCATCAATTAGCTGCCAGCAAAGACCTTGGAAGAGACCGGTGTTTCTTTGGGGTGGGAAGCCTCCAAGGAAGCCTCTGTTATAGTCTTCTATTTTTCTGTAATTGTTTCATCTTGTCAGCTTCAAACAAGGAGTCCTCCTAGGATTGGTTAAGTACAGATATCTCACCCTTGCCATTTGGAAGAATTCCACTGAATGAGGGTTGGATCAAGAGCCATTCATCTTTCATAAAGACTGAAAAAGACTACAGTATCTTCATCCTGTTGATTGCATGAGTCTTACACAGATTACATCACCACTCCTGTTGCCATCACAAGTGAAGTTGAGAAACCACTGGAAGGAAATGTCTAAAAATTAAATAATGCAGCAAAGTGCCCTTGTAAGTGTCCTTGTCTTTTGGAGAGAATGCTTATTTTCTCTTCACGTCAGCACCATTATCTCAAAGATTCCTGAGCATGTGTTAGCACCAAATGTATTTTGATGTAATTTAAGTGAGATCCATGATGGTTGTTGTTTCTGCTCAGAATCAAACTGAGCAGCAAATACATGGCTGAAAGACAATTTTCTTTGCAAAATATACTGGTGAAAATATTGAAGTTTTTCAAGACAGATGAGATTAGCATATTAATATGTAGTGTTCTACAACTGTACAGGTTGCTGTTGATGGATTTAAGCAAGTCCTCTAATGTTCTGTAGTTTTGGTTAAAACAATGACATACGGGTTTTTCTCAATATAATCCAATGACGAAACTCAAAATGGAAGCTGCAATGATCAGTACTAAGCAAATAAACTTCTCAAGGCAGAACAATGTGAAACAAAAAACATATAAAATGAGAAACAAATGGTTCCAGTAAAATAAATGTTGTGGTTTTGTTTTTTCTTTTTACAAAAAATAGGCATTCTTAATTATTTTTTTAAGGATGAGAATTAAATCAACATTTGATCCAATAACTCTTAACCTTAATAAAATCTGCATGTTGCAAAGAATTCCCACCAGAAAGCAGTGAGCCTATGGTATCTGGAACACACACACAGAGGTCAGGTTTGGCTCAGAACAGAAAGCATTTGACTCCCAGAGGCAATATTGTTACTTTGAATTTGATTAAGCTGTTCAAATTTTGTTAATAATCTGAACTAAAAATGTGTGTTTAAGAAAGAAATGTCTGTATCTGTTAAAAGTTTAAAATGTCTCATGACTTCTAGCAGAGTATTGGGATGATGAGACATTTATATTTTCCTGTGTACTGGACACATATGGTCGTGCAATTCTTTCCTGTGACCAGTTAGGCAAAACTCCAGCTGATCAAATAGTTATAGTTCGTCTCAACACGATTTCCTTCTGAACCATCAAAAAGAGGAAACGCACTTCATTTTTGAAGTAATATCTCACTAAGAAATATCCTGTGATTATTACCTTAAAAGGACTTCTTTGAATTTAGAGAGGAAAGGATTAAAATAAATATATATATGCAATGCTACAATGGCAGTTAAACTACGTAAAAGTTTTGATTTAGATGGAGAAGAAAAAATGGGAACAAAATAGGGATATATCACTACATATCACTAGGCAGAATTTTCTGAAAGTTACCTTATTCCCACTCGACTGAAAATCTGCAGTCTTTACAGCCCAGGGATGGTGCTTTCCACCATCCTCAGAAGGAATATAAACCTTGAGCCAACACCCAGCTGTGACCCTTCCAAGGTTGGATATTTAGACCTCCAGCATGTCTGAAATGCAAAGAGGGCAATACAGTTCCTTAATCAGGGACACCTAGTACCATTTGAGCTGGCAGGTACCACACAGTGCCTCCCCAAGACCAGGAGCTGGACACTAGATGGGACACACTGGAGTATCTAAGATGCCACAAGCAGACAAAACTCATTGAAAAATTATTCTTCCCTGCTTACCCCTGCCCTTCTGCCCAGCTGCAGTGTAAATCTATGGTGATCTCCTACTTCCACGAGACCAACTTTTCTTACATCAGCATACATGAGGTCAACATTAAATTGAACTGTGTCACCAGTCAGAACTGCCTAGGAAAATTAAAAGCCTATGACAATGCTTGGGTGATTTTATGTGGGTTTACTTATTTCTGCACGAACAAGTTTTCTCACACATGTATCACACCAGTTTAAAACAAGGCATTGGCTTTCTTCTCATTCATATTAACACATCAAAATGAAAATATTACTAGATTTTTAGTGCATCCTTATTCCTGGGATGAAATAAGAGCTACATTACTCATGTGATATATACCGTACTTCACGTGATATATGAAATATTTATTCCATTAAAATACATGGCAATTAAAAATATATATAGTATAAAAATTAAAATTTACACAGTACAGCATTGTATTAAACTGTCCTCCCCCACACTTTCACTGAAAGGCTAAGCAAAAGGAAAAAAGACTCTAGGACAATAAATGCTTCCTCTGGAAATTATCGAGACAGAGCTCCTCTCAGACAAAACTAATTTATGCAATGTTTTTTCAGAGGGAGGAAGTACCTGCCATCCACCAGCTCTTCTTTCCAACTCTTTATCTATAAGTTTACCTTTCATAATTCTCAGGAAATCAAGTTTTGTTACCAGTAAGGCTTATTGTCATTTATATGGTAAAAAATCAGCACCGAATTTTGGTCATGCTTTTGTGTATTTAAGTGGCTTGGGATGGCTTTACCCTCCCCTCCCCCCCCCTCCCCCCGAACATATTACTTTGCTCTGATGATAAATTTATGAAGATCCAATTCCCACAAACTTCTAAGTAAGGCACACAGTTAGGTCTACAGGCTATTATTTCTCATGGGATTAAAGAATGTGCTTTATGATGGTGAATTAGTGATAGAAAAGCTTTTCTCTTTTTCAGGGCACAGGTCAGATGCACAAACCCACTGATAATAATTTTAGTGGCTCTTGACAAATTCAAGAGCATAAGGTCAGCTACATCCTGTCCAGGTCTCTGTAGCTCACCAGTGAACGTGTATTACAGGTCTCCATCTGTGCTTACTCTCCACAGGATGTGTTTGTACTAATCCATACCAGAAAGCTTGATTACAAGCTTCAGCAGGTTTTCCTCCGAGTGATGGATTTCCTGTTCCAGTGCCCCGTATGACAACCGGGATAGCATCTGTCACAGTCTGCATGTAGTACCAGTAGACCTCCGGGGACCAGGGAGCACTTCTGACGACATTATCAGAGGCACTGGCTTCTGAGGTGTCCTGTGTCCCCCTGTGCGAATCTGCACAGGAGAACATGGAGAAAATCTCTCTGTGTATTCCACATCCACTCCTTTTGGGGGTTACTTGAAAGTCCACCATTCTTTTGCAAACGGCCACCCGTTGACCCCTGTTACTGACCAGGTAAGTCTGCTTCCAGGCCTGTGGTTTTAATTCGTTCTCCCAGACCTTAAATCCCTCTAAAGCCTTCTCACTGACTGCAGGGGTAATAGATTAGGCACCAAAATTGTTACACAGCTATTTTCTCTTCCTGGACAACCTCCAGTGAACAGTCTTTCTGCTTGCCAGCCATACTCTTTACCATGATTTCCTCTTTGGCTACAGGTTTGGCCCAATTCTTATAGCTTTAATATAAAATGTTCAAATTATTAATTTTCTATGCATTGTGGTCCTTATCACCACCACTTCTCCAGGCAAGTTGTCAGCAAATATTCCTAAATTGCACCCAGACAAGCTTGGGCAATACTAGTCTTTTTGTCAAGACTTGCAGTTTTTCCGTGCGTTTTCCCGCATCTCTTCCAATCTCCCTACTCTTGCTTTTAACATTGTTTCCCTGAGCTCAAGGCAACCAGGACATCAGAGAGCTGATGCTATTCCTCTGAACCTGGAATAGGTTATACCAAACTGTCGGTGGTGGAAATTTTTGTGGTGACGACCTCCTGCTCTCAAACACAGGAACAAAGTGCAGTATCTCATTATTGAGTATTAAATGCAGGCATCCCAGATTTTGTATGGCAGTACCATGTAGGGAATGGACAAAGATAGCCCATCTTCATGAGATTTCTTGTTCAAATATTCAGATCCATTAAGTCTGGCTGCATTCTGAGTGATTTTCTTTTGATAGTTTGCATTTCAAATATTTTGAAATTCTTCTTATATGTGAGGTAGAAATGGCAAATCCATATCATATTGCATTTCCTTTCTGAAAAATATCTTTTTTCTTTCTTTAAATGTATCAAAGAATACTAAAGAATAGTCACTCTCATATTTATTGTGTCTAATTGTTTTAGAGTGAGCATATTATTCTGAAGTGCTAAACTAAAGGTTACCAAGGAAGAAAAAGATTTTTTTTTATTCTTGACAGTGCCTGGACAATTGCTGTGGTACTAACACATGGATCCACTATAAATTAGAAATGAAAAATTGTAGGCGGTTTTTGTTGTGTTTTTCTGTTGAAGATAAGATAAATTGGCATTAAATTACCAATTTGATGCCATGGTTACTTCTAGTTATTCAGATTATTTTAATGAACAAACGTTGATTTTGCTTTAACCTGTTCCTACTCTGTTACCAATGTAACTAAGAATTTCAGGGGGAGGTGGGTCTTGGGGTTTTGGTATGGGTTACTTCTAGTCTTAGTTCTTAGGTTTAGATAAATTTCATGGCTCATAGAGCATGTCAGAATTACAGACATTACAGAATTAATTGTTTACCAACCACGTAAATGGTTGAAAATATATTTGCTATAGGGAGTAAAACCATATTTAAAAGTAGTCACCAGAGGCTATAAGCTAAGGTCAACATAATATATTTCGATTTTCAGAAAGATTTTTGCAAAATCCTTTGGAACAAGAAGTTGTTCAGTATAATTCCATTGGCATAAAACTGATAAATGAAGAGGAGAATCAGGTTCACAGACTAAGATTATATTATTAATTTCCAGCATGAAAAATAGTCAACAGTGGGAAATCTCATGCTCATGTACTAGGTACGATGTTTTTTGTTACATTGAGCAATCATCAGGTGAAGATGGCGACTACTATAACAGAAAATATCTCAAAACTATTTAGCCTTAAGAGAAACTGCATGATTTCTGAGAATTTTGGCTATGGTCCAGTAAAGCTCTTAGCACTTGCTTAATTTTAAGCTCCTGAGTGGTCTCATTGGAAAAATCCTGGATATGCAGCTTTCTGTTGTGTGCTTGTTAGATGTTGTTAAAACCCGAGATTTTTTCTTTATAAAAGCTTGCTAGCAGGTTTGGGGTTTTTTTCATTAAAATGCAATTAGATGTACTAATTATTCAAATAATTATTTTTATTTCTTTGAAGGTCCCTCTTTAAAAATATAACACTTCCTCAGAAGTTCATAGCATCATAAGAATGAATTTTTTCAAATCCCCTATTTTGAGAAGGGAAGAATGCTGATAAGCATATGTAGTGCAAATATTGTTCATCTGGAGGCCTCTGCACCACTGTTGGTCTGTGACAGCCCTGATTCTGGTCTCATTTACAGCAGCATAACTCCACTGATGTCAGTGCAAACAGCACTACTGGCAATACCAAGGATATGTTTTGTAACTGAAAACAGTAAAAAGCAAAAAGCACAAAGAGGAGGTTAAAAGTAAATGAGATGTCCATTCTCATGAATGATATTACTTGCAAAGGATAACCTTTTTCCTTTACAATCCATGACTACATACTAAGATATGGAGACTGTGAAAAGGTCTCATCTACTCAAGTACTGCCCAGTCCCCATGGCAATACATACATATTCTGAAAGAAAACATAAGATTTGCTGTACTATATATCTTGTCGCAAATACTGCTTTTGGTCTCATGCGCTGACATGAGTTTGGTTTGGAAATGTCTACAGTCAGTTATTTTTATTATTTTCTACTTTTAGTTGATTTATGTACAGTGCAAACACCTGGAGGGAAGCAGGGGCAAACACATGTAGCTTAATCTCCTACGCTGCCTAACAAAAAAGTCTTTTGCTGTCACAGTTCTGCAACCACAGAAGGGCCAGAATAGTTAAGAGCTTGTGCCCTTAGCATTGTTGAGCAAGCTGCGTAGGTACAACAAAGGATGCTGTCTGCCCTTTGTAACATTTGCTGAAGTTGCTGACATTTGCCACTCATTGCCATGGTGCTCTTTGTCCAGATTGAACAAGACTCCATATTTGCATAGCCAAATTTGGACTGTAGTAAATATAGTGATGGTGTTACACTATTGATTTCCTACCAAGGAAAAGTGTGTATGTGTGTTTGTAAGTAGAAATGTTCTAACAAAATACATCTCAGTATATTTCAGTGCTATGATAGTATGCAAAATAAATGGTCACTGAACTCAGAAAACTCAGAGGCCAGGTACTCTGCATGTAGAAGAGAGGACTGTAAAAAGCCCCTTACTCTCCAGGAGATCCAGATAGTCTCCTTTGACATTTCACTTACTGTTTGTCCAAGGGTCCAATTTTTCATTTATTCTAGTTTGGAAGGAATTAGCGTGGAATTATAATTCAATGTTAAAGATCTTACAAAGAGGATGGGGAACTTTATGAATTCTCATTTTCCAGTAAAATTGTTTTCACATACCTCAGTGCTAAATGCCACAACTTTTCACACATTTCTCTACTGTGAAATGGGATCTGAGATAGCTATAATTTTCTACTGCCACAGATTCATTTCTTGCATGAGATCCTTTGAATGCTACAGCTTTCTCATAACACTAAGAACTTTACATTTCAGTTGAAGCCCATTATTTTCATCAAATAGTCAGGTATATTGCCATATAGCACATATTGTGTGTCTACTGATAAGGACTTGTGAATTACAGTTCTTTAGATTTCTCTCTGCCCTGGCCTTCTGCCTCAGCTTTTGTAGCACAGTGTTACACTCTAAGTTGTGATCATTTTACTACCTGCAGCAATTTACTTAACAAAACCCCTTGTATTTGCGTGTGTCTCTATTGTGTATGTTAACTAGTAGGTTTTCAGTCAATTATAAATATTAGCTATAAGGTTATATGGGTGGTTTTAAAACTTATTTAGCACCAATTAAATGAGTGTAAGTATAAATGACAACTAGACATATGAAACAGAACTGCAATATGATTCTTACTTACTAGCACTTTTTTCACTAGAAGTGAAGTGCCTGAACCATGATTATGGTCCGGTTATAATAGTAGTTCTAGGATATAAGTTCCTGGCTGGAAACATTCCTCTTATTCATATTACTTAGTGACTGATGTCTGTGCTTTCTGAAGACCAAATACTATGAAATAAGTCCTTTTAAAGACCTTCATATGTCCAAGTATATAAATCTGTCCACTTTTCACTTTTTTGTACAAGAAGCAGATCCAATATTTCCAGTAGGAGAAAGAAAAATCAGTGGAGGGAATACAGTGAAGGTCACTACTTCTAATCATGATTTTAACATTTCAAGAAACATGGAAATAATTGAGCTAAATGAGTGTATTCACAGTTTTATGGCTGAACTAAACCTAGCAGTAATTTTTCACTCTACACAAATAATGTTAGAAGTTTTCTAACATTTTCAAGATATGGGTAGATAGTGTGTCGGATGCTGAAATATTACTGGAGGAAGTCTATATATACATTAAATGCACATGATACGGTTTTCTATTCTTTCCTTAACCGGTATTTGAAACTCAGAATCCAGATTTTCTCTATTTCTTGTTGAAATGTTTTTTTAATACAACTGGAAGAACTCAGTAGTTCAACCTTCCTTTTCTGCTGAGCAAGCTTCATGGAACCAGCAAAAACTTTAGTGCTCTTTCACAAGGCAAGGGATGTTAAATTTCAGGATGTTGCTCCCTTTCTTATGACAGAAGGTGAAAAGAATTAAATACATTAAAAAGTCCTAAATTTAAGAAGTATAAAGTTCAGGAATATCTTCTTCAGCAGATGGATGAAAATTGGAGTTCAGGAAATAATGTTCCATTATTACAATTGTATCCCAGGTAACACATAATCTTGTAGATACTTTAAAACTTTTTCTTGATGTAATGCATTTAAATTGTTGGTTAATGCTGATGCTGTGAAAAGAATTTTATCAGAGATCTCATCAACAATTCATCTTTTTTTGTTAATGTATGACACCTGAGAAAGACCATATGACAGTAATCATAATAGCATTAGAATTATCATGAGAGTGTATTTGATGTTTACCATTTCTTCCCCTCTTTTCAGTTCTTTTTACAAGAATGAAATTAATTTTGTGTGATTTCCTGGCCTCAAGACTGTCATGAGAATCTTGGATCAAAACTGCAAGGCTTAGATGCTAGTGTTAACAAGTAACCTGACAAAAAGAAACACATGAAATTTATTCATGAATTTTTGTTGCTGCTCTAGGGGAGACAGCATATATATCAGCCAAAAGTCCTGCTAATTTGTTAGTTGCATTCTCTTTCTCTCCTGATTTTGTTTTGATGATTATTCTTAGTACTTCTGTTCATGGTTGTATGGATTTATGGCTGCTTAAGAGTGTGAAATGTCTCATACTAGTAATAGCTGTGTTGGGTTTCTGTGGTGGTGGGGGTTTGGTAGCAGGGCAAGGACCACAGGAGTGGCTCTTGTAAGAAGCTCCAAGAGAAGGTCCCCTGGCTCCAAGTCGGACACCTCTCTGGTCATGGCCAAGCCAGTCAGAGCCGCTGCAAGTTCACGTATGTGAGAAGGGAAAATACAAAAAGAAGCAGCAGCAGAAAGGGACTGAAAAGGGCGTTGGAGAGAACCAGTGTGGAGAGAGGAGTGGGATGTGAGAGAGAGTAAGGCAGACACCAAAAGTCAGTGAAGGCTGTGTCTCTATGGCCATGGAGGGTCACGGGGGAGCAGAGACCCACCTGCAGCCCAGTGAGGGCCCCAAGATGGAGCAGGCAGCTGTGCCCAAAAAACCCATGACTCCTTCAGGAAACCCACTTTGGAGCAGGCTGCTCCTGAAAGACAGCACTCCTGCAGAAGGGACCCATGCTGGAGCAGTTAATGAAGGACGGCAGCCTGTGGGAAGGACCCACACTGGAGAAGGTCATGGGGAAC
>NW_010235141.1:175125-224416 GCF_000690775.1 Eurypyga helias
AGAGCCTCCCCGCTGACAAGAAAGGAGCCACAGAGACAATGTATGAATTGACCCCAACCCCCAATCCCTGGCCCCCTGTGTCAAAAGAGAAGGTGGGGAGAAGGTAGCCTGGGAAGAGAGGGGAGATTGGGGGAATGTTTTTTAAGATCTATTTCATTTTGTCTCTCATTGTCTTACTCTTATTTTGATTGTTAACTTAAGTAGATTTTTCTTCCCCAAGTTGAGTCTGTTTTTCCCATGACCATAATGGATGAGTGATCCCTCCCTGTCCTTGTCTCAGGCCATGAACTTTTCCTTGCATTTTCTCCCCCCCATCCCACTGGAGGAGGAGTGAGTGAGTAGCCTCATCATCTTTTGTTGCAGGCTAGGCCTAAACCATGGCATAACTAACCAAAAATATATTTTGGCTCAACTTCGTAAAGTTATTTCTGTCCTATTTTCTATCAATAGCATAGAAACAACCCATGACAGTAGGAAGCTGCAATATATTTTAATACCTCTTCCTGGTCACATGAAAGTTTCTTAATATTGTCAGAATAAGTTCAGCAACAACCTTTTTATGCAGAATGAGGGGATTTATATGTGGCAACAAGGTTCCACAGCTGTGTAAGCCACAATATCAGAAGGATATAGACCAGTTGGAGTGAGTCCAGAGCAGGGCCACGAAGAAGCTCAGAGGGCTGGAGAACCTCTCCTGTGATGAAAGGCTGAGAGAGTTGGGCTTATTCAGCCTGGAGAAGAGGAGGCTCCGAGGAGACCTTATTACAGCCTTCCAGTACCTGAAGGGGCTACAAGGATGCTGGGAGAGGACTTTTTACAAGGGCCTGTAGTGACAGGACAAGGGGTAATGGGTTTAAATTGAAAGTGGTGAGGTTTAGATTAGATATCAGGAAAAAATTCTTCATGGAGAGGGTGGTGAGGCACTGGGACAGGTTGCCCAGAGGAGCTGTGGATGCCGCATCCCTGGAAGTGTTCAAGGCCAGGCTGGATGAGGCTCTGAGCAACCTGGTCTAGTGGAAGGTGTCCCTGCCCATGGCAGGGGGGTTGGAACTAGATGATCTTTAAGGTCTCTTCCAACCCAAACCATTCTATGATTCTATGAAAAGTGTATAGCTCCCCTAAAACCAGAAAAACTGTCCTGATTTATATCAACTGGAGGTCTAGCTACAAACAAACAGACACAAACACACCCAATAAGAAAGAAAATTCCAAAATAAACTAAGAATTTACCTATTTCATACATAAGATTATTTTTGTTTTAATTTCTCTGAAGTGTTAAGTCTCATTTTGTCTGCAATGATAATTTGAGCACTGAGCAAGTTTAACTGAAAATCATCATACTAGCTAAATGGGAAAACGATTTGTCTTGAGAAGAATGATTACAATTAATAACCAACTAATTAGAACATAATTTATTCAGATGTTTGACTTGAGGCTTTATATCTAAAATTTTTAAGGGTTACTTCATATCTTTGGGACAAAGGGATGATTTATATTGTTACTGATGAGTATTAATGTCATTAAAAAAAAAGTAAAAACCCAATCTGTGTCATGGAAAACATAATACCTTAGAGATTATTCTCCCTGCTTACATTATATAGATAAAGCAACCTCACAGTCTGATTTTGCTTTCCTGACTCAAGGTCAGATTTTCAATGGTATCTCACTGCCTAAAGTTTCAGACTGGTACTAAGATTCTTGTTTTCTCTTCTAGATATATTATTGTGGAAAATAGAGCATTTGAGGAGTCAGTCCTCAGGAAATTATTTCCTTAAGATGCTAAGGATTTTTAAAATCAAAGGGATTCTATAGTAGTTCCCTGATATTGGTACAAACCAAGGGTATTTGGATACATCAGTCCAGCTCTGCTGAGAGCTGATTACTCTACAAGCCCAGGGCACTCTAATATCAACTGCCTCTTTATCTCCTATGACAATATAATCAATGAATAAGGAGGAAATTCTAAGCTTGGGACAATGACATTTTCCTTTGAACTGAAAGGCTAAATGTGTTTTCTTTGTCCACTTGCAGCACAAATACATTAAGACTGCCTAATGGGATGGGGAATCTGCATCTCCTAATAGTCTCCTATTATTACCACCATCACCTGTTGATAATATTTGTAACAGACATAGCAGCCAATGCACTGTAATTATTAAATGGGTTTTAGATCTGTTTGCTTGCACTGAGTTCCTAGCCAGTGTTCACAACCCACATAACTGAAGTTTGGTTAATGTAAGTATTTATGGCATCATACTTTAGGCTTGTAGTTAAGACTTATTCAATAAAAAAATGTTCATTAGTTACTTTCAGTTAAAAAGTCATTAATGATTTTTTGTTGCTTTCAGGTAAAACCAGAAGCTGTTTGTAAAGTTAAGGGTCTGTAAATACGATGTGTTTTCATCCTTAGTGTGGACAGATGATGTGTTAAATCTGTTATCATAGAGAATAATGAAGAGACTTAGGTACATGCAGACATTTTATCTATGTGACTTAACTAGCCAGTACCAACAATATATCTCTAATATGTTTACAGAATTTATTTGTTAAACAGTTTTAATTAACACATATGAAAATCACTATGCACTAAAAAAAGAATACCTTCACCACCAAGTAAAGTGCTCTAAATCTGTTAATCAGCACTGATCAATAAAGTACATAATTTTTGCAACCATCCCCTATCTTTTTCAGGAAAAGGCAATAGGTTATTAAGGGCATTAATCAGTATGGATCTTTCTCTACACCACTACAATGTGCACCTTTAATAGAAAATGTTAAAATATTTACTGTCAGTGAAAGTACATGCATGCCATGGTGCATATGATCAACATCTTTCTTTTCATATTTGTTTTGCTGGTACCTGAAAGAAATCAATAACTTGCAATACATTTTGAAACAAGTTCATATATCACATATTGTTTTAATTTGCTGTCTGGTACAATGTTATAACAAAGCATACCTTTGTAAATAAATATCCTCCTCATAAAGGCCTATTCTGAGCAGCTAAATGTCTTGATTTTTAGTGTAATAGATTTCACTACAACCCTACAGTTCAGGTAGATTGGATTTTAATTGTAACAGATGCAGAACCTTAAGAAAAAGAAACAAAATGTGTCCTGCCACCCTAATGCAAACCTCCCAGTCGTTCAGCCAGATTTACCAAGCACCATCAAGATGTATCTCCTGTCACTCTTACATCACTACAAGACCTCAGAAAACATCAACTTAAAAACCAACAGACCCTTAGTATTTGGTTCAATTTTTACCTGGACACACTTCCATTGCAAAAGGAGATAATCCAAGGAAGGCATGAGGATAATGATCTGACAGATAGTCTATATCTTCCCGCAGACAATGCAATGAGGAACAGGAAGACAGTGAAAATCTGCCAGATTCTGTGAGAGTTCGCTATCACTTGGACTAAAAACAAAATCAGACCAAAAGAATTTCTCTCTAAGAACATAATCTGCTGTGATGATCACCCAAGTCAGGATAGTGTTTGTAGCTCTTACAGACATGTCTGAACTGTTAACTTCAAGAGTCCTATCAAATACTAATACTTGCTGAGACACTCAGCTGGTGTTGCTCTTTATACTGCTATTGATACTCAGGAATTTTAAAAACTGACTCAGGTTTGTCTTCAAGCTACAACCAGATATCTCGGCTGCAGCAGAAGCAGAGAGGCAGCTAGAGAATGGAACATCTGTGAAAATTAAGTGTGGAGGCAGCCGTTTCTAATCAATCTCAGGCATGTCTACACTGGCAGACTGTAGCATGATGGAGAGATACCGAAAATAACAAAGGTTCTGGAATGAGAATAGTAACAGCATGTGAGAGTATCTACATGGATGCTAACTGCCTAGTAATGTAGCATTTAATTCATGCTTTTAATATAATTTTAATTGTATTTTTCTGTGGATGATAAATCAGGAAGAAATACTCTGGTGAGGAGAGTTTTAATAGCTACAACAAATCAATGTCTTTGGAGAAAAAATCTATTGGGAAAAAGAAAAATCTAAATGTGGGAGGATTTGGGCCAAGAGAGAGCTGGTCCCTGGCACTGTAAAAAGAGTCTGGGCTCTCTACACTGGAAGGAGACTAAAAATGTTTTGCAAAACAGGTTTTATGGGGAAGTGAGATGAAAAACAAATGGGTGGGAAGGAGAAAGGGAAGTATCATACATCTTTTCATCAACTACTACGGTTTCTGTTTCTTCCTCCCCCTCATTGTTTCTGTGGTGATTGGGTCACTCTGGTCCACCGAGAAGTAACTTGATGACACTAATAATGTAGTGACAGCTTCCTCTGGAGTCTTTATCTGGCTTCCTCCAGCAAAATTTTCCATTGGAGGGCTGCCCTTTTGGCATTTCAAACACTTTTTGCTACTTTCAAATTTTCAATTGGAAATGGTTTAGTTTCTCCAAGGCTGTTCATGAATTTATATGATATATTTGCATCCTGTAGGCTGAGGGGATATCGGTTGTATTCAGAAGTATCAAAAGTATTCTTCCTCTGAAGCTCTGGAAGTTCAGTCATATTGCTAGTGAAGTCTAGAGTTTTGAGAGGTCCGGATAATCAATGCAGGCAGCTGGGATCATGATTTTAATAGTTTCTGAACTGTTGATAAATCTCATTGGTCCTCAGTGAAAGATCAGTGCATATTTTGGACAGAAAATTTTCCAGACAATTTCTGTCATACATAACTTATCAAGCAGTAATATTTTTTTTTGAATAATCAAGAAAATGTCTCAAAGGCTGGCATACTGACGATTTTTTTCTTTTTTCTTTTTTTGGTTTGTAACTTCAAAGGACTAAATGACTACATTACTTTATTTTTAAAAAATATAGCAACTGAACAGAACACAATTCAGAAGATGATTTTAAAAGATTTTCATGCTTCATGTCCAAACATACTGGCCAAGATCAAGCCACAGCCTTAGTCAAATCAGTGCCATGGGACAACACACCTATGTGAGACTATTCATTCATATGTGCTTAGAAGCTTAAAGACACTAACTAGCAAGTTCTAGGGATACTGTTTATCCTTACCCACCTCTGCACATTTCTTCTGGATGAACTGCCACAAAACTATGTAATGAAAATTAGGCTAGGAACAAAAAAGCTTAAAGTTTAATCCATTACTTTGGTTTGCATACTCTTTCCTTTTACCTTTTTTTTTTTTTTTTTACTTTTTAAAGTATCACTTTATTTATGTTTCCCAGTAAGGGATTTAAGGGCTTACAACACTGAATCTGGGAGAAATCATACTTCAGGGATGTCACTGATATAATCTTCAGGCCCAGAAGTGCTGCTTAAAAACTTCCTTTTTGTCACTCCTTCTGCTACAGATGTAAAAAACCCCCGATCAATTATTTTCCTGGGTTAACTACCTTTTAAGAGATTGTATTGAACAACATTCTTTAACTCAACTAAGGAAATTGCACAAAGAAAATATTTTTCCAAAAACTAGATTTGGTTTTGTTGCTGGTTTTGCAACATGTGTAGGTAGAGGTTCACCAGAATATGACTGAAGTGACAATCTGAATATTTCTCCGATTTGCTGTTGCTGCGGTCAGCATGTTCTCTAAGACCCTGGAACCATGCTGAGACTATTAGCAAATGTTTTTTTATGAATGGATGAATTCTGCTATGGTCTAGCAATCTTTAAATGTGACTTCTTTAGGGAATAAATTCACCTCTGCTATTATTTTATAATTTTCAGTCAAGCTGAACTTAATGCCCTGGCCAGTTATTTCTATGTCCCAGAGGGGAAAAAAATAACCTAGAGATCATTCATAGGAAAGGTTTTAATGTATCAAGACACTATATATTTTCCTCTACCTTGTTCTCATGCAGACATTACTGTAATCCATATCTTTTATTACCTGCTAAACTAGAATATGGTACATGCCTTCCAAAACCTTGTGTGAAGCCACGTGTGAAATCACAGTGGCAGAGCAGAGCTTTGTGCTCTGTAGAGCCAAGTACACTGCCTTACAGAAACAGGACGTTTGTCCACACACTGCAGAGGAGCCCTACTCAAAACTGCCTGTGAAGTTCTCAGATATTCAGCTATGACCGCAGTCAAAGCTCGCCTCATCTTCACAGAGATTACTAGAGAACAGCCCAAATGAGGAACTCTCACAATGTGCTAGCCTTTAGATTTTCATCCATAGCTCCTACTTTCACTTGGAGTCTTTTCTGCGACACTACTGGCAAAGCCTCAAGATGAGAGCTGCCAGCAGAGCCAAATCTCCCAGCTATAAGCCACCGGCAGAGCGAGAAATGGCCCTGCCAGGCACAGTGCTCCAGCTGGCTGCTCCCCACACATGGATGCTCCTGTCGCTGTCAGATTGCTTGGAAAACTACCTATTGTAGCTGTGCTTGCTCATCCAACCAATTCCTGCCCTTTCTCTCTTGCCACAGTGATAATAGGCTACTTCAGACAGCAGCAAAATTTCTGAGCTACCAGTGCTGGAAGAATATGCTAGAAGAAAAGGATAAGGGAAAAAACGAAGCAAAACAAAACAAAAATCCAGAAGCAAAAGCTTATGCAAGCTTCCCGTTTTGTGATTCCTGAATATAAAATATTCCTCAGGCTCTTGTACTCCTCTGACATTGAGCACACACTCCTGACCTCGGTTACAGTTTCAGCAAGCTACAAGAGAAGCAGGATAACTCCTACAAGGTGGACCAGCCACAGTTCAGCCTTTGCCCTGGCGCAGAAGAAACACTACTCGGCACAGCCTAGGTTATCCCAGTAAGGCACAGTTTTAGAATAGACGTGGACAAACTTACAGACCACCCCCACTCCCACCTCCCCCAATACCTTCTTACTTTTAAGAGTGCTTTGCTGCCCTTGTGTTGCTGTTACATCCTTGAACTCTACTGTGAACACATCCACTGATAGGCTGGTCCAGCTGGTCCAGCTAATACATGTGTATTAGCTCACTGACAGTGAACTTTGAAGAAAGACATGGAGCAGTGATGTTGACCCCCAGGGTGAGGCAGAAAGAGGGAGCACAGCACACATCATGTGCCGAGTCTATCTCACTTTCGATGCTGCAATAGCATGAGCAACTGAACTGTTGCTTCCAGTTGTTCAGAAATATGTGTAACAGCTGGATAGGGACACCTGGTCTACTGCCTACCCAGCACCTCTCACTGTGACAAGTTATCTGCAAAGAAAGCAGCAACAGCCAACTAACAGGTAGAGAGTGTGTTCTCTGGAGGAGAACACAGTGCAAGTAACATCAATTCCTTCTAAAGGAAGGGTGGATGCACCCAAACATTCCACTCAAAGCTTATGACAGCTACTCAGATAGTCCTTAATTTCCCAAGATTCTCAAACTTAACATTTTTGCATCTAATGACCTCAGGGGCTAAACACATAGAGGACACTGACAATTACTCCGCAGGCAGCAATTCTTGCACTGCCAATTTTTTGTCCAAAGAACCTATTCTCCTTCCCAATTCTCCTGTTCTTTTTATGGAAATAATCAGGCCACTTCCAAGCTAGTGATCTCCCCTCTTATTCCCTCCCCAGTTTTCCTGTCCCAAGGCCTCATCATCAAGCTGCCATGCTGGAGAAAAAGAAGAGGCAGGAGGAAGGTAGAGGTGTACAGTCATGCCTCACAGGCTTGCTCTTCCCAAAAGAAGCGTAAAGTTTCTTTGTCTCTGAAAACCAACAATGAAATTCCTTAAAGCATGTAGCAATGATCAGGTTGGTCATGAAGAACATTTCCAGAGCTGATTTGAAATATTGTTAGCACATATTTC
Source organism: Eurypyga helias (assembly GCF_000690775.1). NCBI lineage: Eukaryota > Metazoa > Chordata > Aves > Eurypygiformes > Eurypygidae > Eurypyga > Eurypyga helias. The sequence goes on from NW_010235141.1 coordinate 182,904, forward strand.
AGGGAACAGGACTTGAAACTAGAAAAGAAGTTTGAAAGGGGGCAAAGGCCAAGGCCAGTATTCCTTGAGGAATGTGTGCTGGACTGATGGACATACATGCTCAATAGTAATTTGAAATTTAAGGTGGACAGTTGAAGAAGATTGTGGATTTTCTGAGACTTCTGTTAATTAACGTCAGAAGCTGTTGGCACTTCTGTAGACAAGTTGGTGCAGAAATTCCTCTTGATATTGCCTATTTTCAATTGACACAGATGGTCTAAGCCTGATTTCATTTCAGAAGGCCACTGATAAAGTGAAAGTGACGGTGTCCTTTCTATCAAACACCTGAGTTTGCTTCTACAGAACCATCAGGCATAGATCCTACTGGAGAACCTTTTCTGAGATGACTGTGAATGCTCTTGCCAGAAATAAAGCTGTAGATAGCTGATGGTTTCCTCCTGATTTGATCCCCTGGGGAAGGAACATTTTTTGTCCCTTATACTCAGGTGCAAGAAGAATCATTCTCCACCATCCTTGTTGGATGATTCTGGGATATGGAAATGGCCTCTGAGATCGGGGCTGAATGGTAGGGAGAGGTCAACAACAGAACACAGGGTGTGTGCATTATGGATGCTGAGTTTTCTGGAAGAACGAACTGTTTTATTATGACCTACTTGTTGCCTATCCTCCGAGCCACCTAAGGAGTAGTGGGAGAGGCTCATGGATAACCAAAAGGTTTCAGTTTGGTCTCAGGTTGTTAATTTTGAAAATGTGTCACAGTCTGGGTTTTCTGTCTGACTAGGAACAATGTTATTGAATTGGAAGGTCCCAGAGAATCCCCAGGGAGAGGGAGCACTGTGTGCTGCTAAAAGGGGCTGAAGATCTGCAGTGTGGATATGGATATAAGTTGGGATTCCTCTGCTGGAAATTTTTTCAGAAACAAAGTCACAGAGCAGTATGGATATAACTCTACTTCTTCCTGTGTCCTGGATTGCACAATGGATGATCTTATTTAAATACTTCACACAAATGACTGAGAGGTATAACCATCAGGAAAGTTTCTCAGGTGACAGGGTTTTTGGTCCTTTTCCCAATGCAAACAAATCTCAAACTATGTTGATTTGGCCATTATTAATTACAAGAGTTTGTAAGGCAGTACAAACACTTAAGGTAATGCTAGTCAGTGATGGACACTACTATCAATAAGGATAATGTTGTTTAGCAACTAAATGCAATTGGATTCTGACAGGTAGTCACCTATAATGCCTATTATAACTGTTTCAAAATGTCAAACATAAGTAAAGAAAACCCAAGCAGAACAGTTATCATTCTTGAAAACTTCATGGCATTTTTAAAAGAGCGCTATTGCTTTTTTAAATTTCAGCCGCATTAAAGCACAGAACAGCTGCTCAGTCACAAAGTATGCTAGTTTGTGAATATTCTTGATGGTTTTGAACTGTGGAGATGTTTAACTGTCTAGCTGGAGCATATCATAAAAAAAACATTCTTCCACTTAGTTGCTAAACGCAGTATTTTGCAAGCACAATCTAGTGAACTCACAAGAAGTAATCGCTGTCTATATTTTCCCTTTACTTACACAACAACGAAAAAAACCCTTTCCATGTTGCAATTAAAATCATTCATTCGTTTTACATTGTAATAATGGATCCCTCTTGCACTTGTTTTTTAGTTTCCTCTTGTGCAAGCTATTACATTACTACGAACAGAATCTATTGAAAAGCAAAATACTAATTCACTTTGTATGAAATTGCTGTTTATGAAAGAGATGCGAAGGTAACCTACTTCCCATTTGCAAGCACTTTGACCCAAAGCAGCCAAACACAACACTAGCTGATAATTCATCCAAAGGGACAGGCTGAGCTGGCAATAGTGGTTGCCAGTACTGCGCAGTGCTTTGCAGAACATTGCAGCTTCCCGTAGCCAGTTCACAGAAGTGAGTGAGAGAAGAATGAGGTTATTATCTGTGGAGTATTTTAGTAATGAAATAAATCCTTGGCTTGTTGTAACATGTCAGCTGAAAGCTGCAAAGAAGGTGTGATGAAATGGACTATTTTCTTCTTATTAACATAAATACTTTGTTTCTAAATAGCATGTAATAAGCAAAGCACATTGCAATAGAAGAAAGGTTTTCTGTTCAGATTTAGGGTTTTTAAAGGTCTAAAAAGAACACAGGTGGCTAAATTAGATCTTTCACTGAAGTTCAGTATCTCAGTCAAGAACCATGGTCTGAAAATTGTACCTTTATGTCCCTTTTTACAGTTTTTAAGTTCCCAAGCACCCCAGTCTTGTCAGAGGCAAGCATCTTGGTGTTTATCTTACACCCCAATTGCTCTGATTCTGATCCTGATACCTCATCCAGCTCTATCTTTAAGACATTCATTGCAGCAGGTGAATTGTTTAAATTAGTGTTTTCTGGTTTTATTCTGAGCCTACAGCTTTCATATGCTGTTAGATTCAGCACTTACAGGTGTGGAAATTCCAAGTTACGTCTCTTTTTGTTGCCTTAAAAGATTAATCCTCTGTTCAGCACTTCCCTTAGGAAAGCAGTACTCATCATCCAATGATCCATTCTAAAAATTCAGTTCTCATGTATTTTTAGAGTTTGGGTTCAGTGTAGAAAGAAATTCAAAATTTGTGTGTTGAGAGGAAAAGATGAGAATACTTCTTTTTGTAGCTTTCAGCTTAGAGCGCGTGGCTAAATGGAACCAAGGAATTTTACTGAGGAACTAGTTATGTACTACCCTTAGTTCCAGAATTTTACCATTAATTTATCAGAATGGGAGACCTCCAGCATGAAAGTCTTTTGCATTCACATTTGCCTATAGATGTGACTAAAGCAATACCTTCAAAGACATAACAGAGATTAGTCTTAGTCCTTCAAGAAGAAAGGGAAATAAACTGCAATGAGGGTCAGCTGGTGCAAGCTGCTCTGGAAATTTGGCAAAAGTGATTGAGCCATCCCTAGGATGGTAACCTATTTTAGTCTCATTGCTTTGCAGCCAGCATCCATAATTGTACCAACAACACAATGCCAATGAATTTATACATATTTTTTAAGCTGTGGTGTGATGGCAGTTGGATGAATTTGGAAGGAACTGGGGAAATTTCCACAACCAATAGTAGTGGGAAATCTAAATCAAGGACATTTTAGGGGGCAGTGAATGTTTCTTAATCAGCCACACTGCTCTTCTGTAGTCAGTTTGCTGCCTTTTGGTAGACACCTTCATTGGAGATATCATACCTGTGTAGTGGAGCAGGCAGTATTAGTGGATGCAGGGTAAGAGCACAAAAGTATTTCCCATTTCCTTAGAGCACATCATCTAAGTCCTACAGAGAAGTGGATTTAAGACATACCTGACTCCTCAGCACTTCTCTATTACTTAACAGCAGGTTGCCCTCCTGTTTTCTTGCTGGTTTAGATCCTTTTTTCTGAACTGATTAACTCTCCACATGCACTGTGGAGAGAACCTTACACTAGATTCTATTGCTAACCTGAAGTCCCTATATTCTTGTAAAATATCTTTAGAGTGTACAGGGGTTTCTTTGTCCAGGTTCCTATGAATTAACTAAGAAGATGTTGAAGAGTGTGAATTTCATTGCTCTCAGTGGTCTACACATATTGACAGTAGAACTTGCTTCATGTCATTATAAAAGGATCCTACTCCTAAAATATATTTAAAGCCCAGGAAAGAAAATCAGCAGATTAACATCTATTAAGATTAAGTAAAGTAAGCAGTAAATAAGTAAAGACACAAAGCATTTTTCTGCAAAATCTATTAAAAAGGGAAGAGTATTCCCTTATAAAGAATGGAAAACAGTTTTTACTGATTAACTCTTTGGCCTCTTATATAAAGAAAGCAATAGCATAAAATCTACATATTGAGGGTCCCTATAGATCTTTTACAATTTTTTTTTTAATTTAAACTCAGCACTGTTATATACTGAAGTCTTCCTGTCATCCAGCCAGAAGAAATCAACATATATTCCAATTTGTCCAGTCAGAATGGTAGATCTGACTAAGATTTCCAGGGCATATTACCTTAATACTGCCTATCACAGTGTAGCATTATTTTCTGCAGTCTAACATTTGCATAACATGAGCGCAGATTTTATCTAGCAATCCTTGAATCAAGCTTAGCTACTTTTGGATTAATTCAGACCAGATGATTTTTCTTTCTGCATGAGGGTCTTCGGATCTGGGTTTAGTCCTCCTGTGTAAATAAGCTCATTGATATTACCTTGGCTTCTAGTGGACACTTATCCACACTGCAGAACTTGGCATTGTAACATATGATTGGCAGCCTGATGAAGAGAAGCCCAGAGCAAGAACAGCAGGAGTGTTGGAAGGTCAGGATTTGCACTGGCTAAGCTGTGCTGGAGAGCTTGTACAGCACATTTGCATAATTTACTGTGGAAATTACTCAGTTCTCACAAATATTTTGAAAAGAAAGAGGATCTCTGGATATTAATGGATTTACAAGAAATATTCACTAATCTCATGCTTTGAGATTTAGGTTGTTCGTAAAATACTGGTTGAATAAAGGGATTTTACTCATTAAACCCAAGAAAAAGACTTTGAATAAAAATATAAGGGCTTTTTGTTCCCACTGTGTAAAATCAGGGTGAATGGGACATATTTCCAACCAGAAATCATGTTGTATTGAATACTATTACAAAATTATGAGGCTTTTTTTCAATAATTATTTATTAAAAAGATGAATAACAAGGAAAAATGAATGAGGAATGAAAAATAGGAAGAACAGGAGAGTGGAAAAGCTAACTTATAGCTTTTTGCTGCCACAGACACTGCTCCTGGAGCTGAAGTAGATTTTTTTAAAGCTAGCATGATGCCTTATTTGGTACACTCTTCAGGAACTAATCTGGGCACACCTGATATAGAAGGTCATGAAGGACTGGGGTTATCTGTTTCTATGAGAAATGTATCTGTTTCTAAAAAATCTGTTTCTATGAGATGCTACAAAGGGCAAAATACAAATTAAATTGAAAAGATGGTAGAGAAAATGATGGTAGAAAAGCATAGTGGGGCTATTAAATTTCATGATGTGGATGCAAACTCCAACCCAGGAAGCTCTTAAACGGGTGATTGCTTGGAGGTCTACCAATAGTCATGGGGAATGATTATATTTCCTGTTTCTAATAAATTTTCCCTAATCATTTGCTCCTGACCATTATAAGAGAAAGGATAGTAGGCTATACAGATCTTGCGTACAATCTAATATGGAAACTCTCATGCTTTCTGTAGCTTTTCACCCTGAAATCAGAGAGCTTCCTAGTTAAGATAGTTTTGATTTCGTGTTTGTTTCTGAATGTGTCTGCCAATATCTTTCAAGTTACCACAAAGTATTTATATATTCCAGGCAATATACTCTGCTTATTTTGAAGTGGTGGGAAAATCGTATTTCCTCAAAAGAGCACATTGAGTATCAGGGGAAAAGGTTATTAGTTCAAGGATTATTTTGAAATTATTTTGGTCTATTTTGCTGTTACCTATCCCTATCTCTGGATTCTAACCCCAAACAAGAAAAGGAGCTAAAGTTTTCTAAGTATATGAAATGATACCACCAAGTAAGCCTTAATAAGATTAATTGGTTCCAGATCAATCTGTCCAAACAAGGGGAAGCTCTTTGCCAAACGAAGCATGATCGCAGAATTTGTTCTGCAGCAGAACTTGGAAAGGATGGAATAACAAATATGTTGGTGGTAGGATAGAAGATGCAATACGGGGAAGATTCTGGGCATTGTTTCAGTCTTTGTGACAACTTGTAATTTAAACTTTTCTCTACAGTTATATAATCTTTCCTCTGTGTTGCAGCAGGCTCAGCCGTTTTTTTCTCCTTGGTTACAGTCTCTTCATGTGTATGTAGAGATGCAATTTGGAATTTCAACCCTCTGTTTTGGAGAAAAAAAGAGCTGTAATTCTAACTAGCTTCTGTACAGATATTCTCATGGAAAAAATTTTAGACCAGTCACTTTCCAAATCTAGTCTTTATCATAGAGCAACCACAGAAAACAATTAATTATGGGGTATTATAAAATAACATGTAGGGTATCAGAATAAAAGAGAAGTTGGAGCAACACTGAAGACACTATGTGAAGCAGTGCCTTAAAGACAAGTCTTTCCTTAGATTCAGTAGCAGTGAGCATTCTACATTTGCCTATTTACTGAGGATTGCGAGATTGTTGCTGTGCAGCTGACTTTCACAAAAAAACTTTTTTCCAGGGCTGGAATTTTTTACCTTCTTCTACATCCCTGAAAGTAGCTTGCTACAGATGATCTTAGCAGGCATCTCTCACCTAATCAATCCACTAGCACTAAAGCAGCCATGGCAATTAATGGCACATTGATCTACCCTGGTTTTGTCTGAGAAATACACTTCTCTAATCTTGCAAGGACTGAAAATATCTTTTGTCTACCTAAAATCTGATTTCAAATAGAGGTATGTAAGGGATATATAACAGTCTGTGAAAGCTATGATGTCATATTTGTGTCCCTCAACCCTTTTGCAGCTATGTTTTGGGGAAGAGTCAGAGCAAGTTTTTTGTATGTTTATTCTCAGGCACAGATACTTTACACAAGAAAAAGCAGTTGTTATTTTGGGGTAAGCAAAAACTAAATAGAGCTGTGAGGCACCTGAAGTGTCAGTAGATGAAATCCTTCTGTTTATTGTACAGATGGAGGAGTATAGTTTTGACTACTTGACCTTTTGGATTTTGGATCTGAGAATTTGATAAACAGTCATCATAAGCAGAAAGTGCCTCTGAGAGCACATGGTGAAAACCACTGGTGAGACACAATATATTTATTTAATTGTCATGGCTTATATTGGATATCTGGACTGGAAACCATAGTTTGAAGAAATGCCAAAAGGAGAGAAGTATATTTATTTAAAATATTTATATATGCCAGGGGTTCACTGCAGACATGAGGTTTTTCTGTGGGAGTGGAAAGGCAAATTGTAAATTATATATTCTAACCCTGTCAGTCTGAAAAACTGTAAACCCCTTTTAGCTCTCTGACTTTAGAATAGGGAAACAATGCAGACAAGTCCTCCTTTGAACACGACAATGTGCCATGTTATGTAATGTCACGGGAAGTTTGCCTATCAGACAAATTTGTATAAGGTCTGACTACTGGGAGCATACAAAATATAGGAATTAAATACAAAATTGTTTAATTTGAGGGATTTTTGTCCCTTTGTGTGATTTAGAAGTACACTTGTTATTTTTATCCTGACATTTTCCCTGAGTGGTCTAACAGTTTGAAGCAAAAATGGTCCTCTAATTACCTGAAAATACAGATTCACTTTGAAACAACAATGCATCTTATTTTGAGCAAAAATAATCACCATTTTGGGGCAAAAAATATCTTGGCAACTAAAACTTTGCCAATTTACTTAATCTTACCATAATAAAATTGTATTCAAACTCAGACAGATTGCAAAACATAGAACATGACATGGTACATTTTGAAAAAAAAAAATCAATCATAAAAATAATATTGTACCAATTTATCCATTACTTTATGTATAAGGGATCTGAAAACCAGACATGAAGTATACCATGTCTGGTACACTGTACAAGAAGTAGATTATGCTTGGTGGTTCATTTTATACATTCAAAAATCTGACAAGGCAGGTGATCACCTGTTGATGCGTTACAAAGACCTCATTCAAAATTATGTACATCACAGACTTGTGTGCATACTTATGGTCAGAATGAGTTTTATATCTGCAACTGTTATTATTCCCTCCCTAGTTACCAGAAAATTATTTTATCCCATATTAAAATGAATATTCCATGTCTCATACTAGTACAATATCTTATGTCCCACGGTTTTGTACTTCAATGTTATTTCTGTATGTACTGTGTAAAACAACATGTGACTTGCCAAGTACAGTTAATATTCTGAAGTGCTGTATCATACTCATGTTTGGTTCTCATGGGTTTAATCGTATGCATAGTAGAAATGTCTTTTTTTACTTCCTTTGTGAAGATTGCAGTGATGAAGCAAAAGATTTTATGTTACTTGTGGAATGCTTTTTGCATCTTTTAAACAATGGTGATATGCATTACTGGAAGAGTTGTCATTTCCAGTTGTAATTGATTTGCATGGCTGCCATAGTGTAACATGGAAAATCATGACAGCAGGGAAATATGGGAACAGGCAAGTTACCACTGTGCTTAATCTGGGATTGTTAGTTCATCATATTTTAAAGTTTAAGTTGCACTTGTCAGTTGGGATCATGGACTGTCTGATCCATTAACTATCCCCAATCCTTTCACTTTCTAGAGACTAATGGCATTGGTGTGGTATGGCAAATATACTCTAGTGCCTTCTTGCCCTTAGGGTTATGAAGACTGCAGGAAAACCTCTCTTGGTTATTCTTGTTAAGGGTTAAAAGAAAAGAGAAGTTTCAGTGTATTTCAAATACTTTAAAAGAGAAGTGGGTGTGGATCACTGACAGTGTCGCTGCTGTTGACATGTCAGTCCTTCTACAATGTTTCCTGCTTTGCTCCAAAAATCACCCAATTTCCCACACAATACCCAAACTGATCCTGCAGTTTTCAATACTGAGTCAGCCTGACCCAGTTTTTCCTAAATATGCAGTGCTAATCTGTTTGCCTCCCTGCTACATTAAATATCATTATGTCATGTTAGCAAGAGACAGTAATATCAATGTACTTAGGTTCAAAGTGTCACTAGTTGGTTCCATTTGTGGGAATGCATGACCAACAATAGCATTGCTAACAGCAAGCTGTCCATACAAGGCAGATTAAAGAAGATGTAAACTATTTATTTACATCTTCTGTAGCTGCATGGTTTCTTACAAGGGAGATCAGAGCATTTCCTAGCCAGAACTCAGGCACTCTCAGTAATTTGGCAGAAAGATGTGGAGGAAAAGGAGACAGATGAGTATTGTGAAACATTCTGTTTCACTCATTTTATTTAAATATAAAAATTCTCCGACGGAACAACAGGAGGAAAGATTAAAATAGGGTGATCTAAGCAATTCTCTAATGTTTATGAGTTATTTATGCCTTTAACTAATGTTTTAGACAGCTCTCATGCCCTGTGGTGATGGACTTATTGGAAATAAATGCATAGATAACACAGCTTCAGCCAAGCACATTTTCACTGCCAGGCAGCATTGACTTTCATTCCTCTCTAAGCTCCACGTTTGCCTGTTTGTTTGAGTTTATGCATCACAGCTGACATTTACTGATGCAACTTCATAGTTGGCTGTTTGGTGACAGTTCAGTCACCTCCCCACGGACCAGCGAATCCACTGAGAAAGCCTCTGGCAGCCAGTGGCCCTGTGTGTGAGCAGTGTGTGCTGAGGAGAGCAGGAGCTGCCGTGGGCCCTGCCTGTCCCTGCCAGGCTGCAGCCTGGACTTGGTGATGGCCTGCACTGGATGGGTGTCCCTGGTCCAGTGGCAGCCACAGGGCCACTCCAAACACACACAGAAGACGTGTCTCATGGCCCAGCCATCCATTTTGGAAGCAGCTGGGGAAGAAGCCACAGGAGGGTGAGTTTATGTGGGCTTAGGATAATCTGTTGTTCCCTTCTCCAGAACTTAACCTTTGTGAGTCATATGATACAATCCAATAACCTCTGTTTTCCACTTGTGGCACGCACAGGTTTCGATGTCTCCCAGATCCAGAGCACTGCCCCAAGGAGCAGAATGTGGCAGGGCAAATAGGAGCAGTTGGAGATTTGCAGGCATTTGGAAATGTCTATCTTTTTCACTGCCAACATCCTCACATCACAGCTGAAACCTGAACACTCACCTCTGGGAGGAGCACAGGGAGGAGAACAGGCAGAATCAGAGCTGGCTGAGAGGTCACCAGGGCAGGAGGAAATGGCAATGGGTGGTGGATGATTTCCTGGCAACAGGAGGTTGTCCTTCCAAAACATTATGTACAATAAATGGAAATGAAAATAAAACTCAAGAGCCCTGCATTCACACTTTGCCAATTCATGCTTACTTTGCTTTTGTCTTGCTCTCTGTCTGCTTAGAAAGAAATGCAGTAATGTATGCAATGTAGTAATCCAACAGTTTCTTCTCATCTGAGTCTAACAGTTTTCATGTAGATAAATGACGAATGAGTTGATGATAAATTCCTTACTAGAAAAACAGTAAAATCCAGAAGTACAGTGATGAAATAAAATGTATCCTTCAGCACAGGAGTCAAGGAGTGTAGGAGAAATACTAATACATAGGAAGTTTCTGTTTGTTATAAAAGGCTGAAACAAACAGAATATTTGAAAATAATTTATTTTGTTTATTTTAATTTTATAAAAAAGTCAACAATTAATCAGGAACAAAGTACTAAAAATATAAGCAAAGTTTAAATTACCGTTGACTCATTAAACAGAGTTGAGTTGTGTTCAAGGACAGACGTTACTGCAATACTAAAATCCCTGCATTTTACAAACTCATCCATTGCACAATTCCCAAAAAAAAATTCAAATTGAACTGTGCATCACATTTGCCAGTTTCAAAAAATCAAAAGGTTTGGACCAGAAGTAAGTTCCAGTTGAGGACACCAAATGGAATTTCCTCTTCTGGCCTCTGATGCGAGTGCAGAATCACACAAAAAGAAACACTGTCTTCCACACAAGGAGATTTCAGAATTACTGGGTCTTTGGAATTCAAAATCAGCACGCTGAAGTGCAAGTAGAATAATGAGTGGCATCCAGTGCAGAACAGGTAAATTTCTTAAATAGACATGATGGAAAATACTGCCTGCAGCTTCCAAATGACACCAAGAGGTAACAGTATGTAAAACTCATTAAAACAAGCTAGTCACATGGTGACCAAGACATGAGTAGTTTGTATTTTAAAGAATGATGTGCATTCGTCTCACCCAACAGGAATTAAAAAGCTTCTAGCTGAAAGAGCTGCAGTAGCTCAACTTACAGGAAAAATTAGAGTCTTAACAGGAACCATAAAGTTAACTGGGACTTGTTAGTACAAAACTATATCCATGGAAGCCAAGAGATACTTTAAAAACTGTAACAGTTCTCTGTAACCCATCTTCAGGGTTTGGTTTGGGTTTTCCTTTTTTGTTTGTTTTTGGTGTTTTGTCTTTTTTTATGGCACCTCAGGAAGAAAATCAGAAAAAGTCTTCCTAAAGACCCAGTGGAAATAACTGGTTTTCCTTTTCTTTCCTGTCTCCTCCACCCTCCAAAAAAATGGCCAACTTTTTAATAATCTCCCTTCCTGTTGGAGCTGTGTTTCTTTTCTGACTCATCTTTTTTTCTCTTTGCTTTATGCATATCCTTTGTTGTTTTTCCTGATATGACTTTTGATCCCACCCTGAGGACTGTGAAATAGTACTCAGTCCTAAGGCAGTTATGAAAGATGTGGATGATCTGAGTTACAGCAGACATTGTAACAGAATTCAGAAATTATTTAAAAGAAAAGAAGTGAGAAACCTGAGGTGGTGGGGGAGGAGTGGAGGGGGAATTTAAAAAAAAAAAAAAAGGAAAAACAGGTTAAATATAAGAATTAAGTAACTGCAAAAAAGATTTTTTTTTTTCCAAAAAATATAACCCTTCTTTGTAGTTTCAGCATGAACCAACATGAAGCTCTCTCTTTTCTTCTTCCTCCCCCATTTCAGCTTGTTGTTCCAATCAATAACACAGAGACAGAAAAAATCCAGTCTTAATTATAATTTCTTCAATTCCTTCTTTTATAATCTATGCTTGCCTCCTTGCTGTTTGGTCCCTGGCAGATGCAGAGTTGACAACCAGGAAGAGAACAGAACAGAATTTTTAATTAAGATTTGTTACTGGTTTCATTTGAATTTGGTTGGAATTACTGCTTTGCAAAAGATGACTGCCTTTAAGTATAAATTAACTCAGGAGATCATATCATAGAATCATAGAATGGTTAGGGTTGGAAGGGACCTTAAAGATCATCTAGTTCCAACCCCCCTGCCACGGGCAGGGACACCTTGCACTAGACCAGGTTGCTCAAAGCCACATCCAGTCTGGCCTTGAAGACATCCAGGGATGGGGCATCCACAACATCTCTGGGATGAATATTTCTTACTAATATGTCTTTATTTGTATAAACTCACATTATCATCTGAAAAGTCACAATACAAGGTATAGTGTGAGAGGGCAATGAGACAATGAAATGATACTTACCATGCTTGTCTCAAAAATTTGTTTCAAATAATAGGTTTATGTTTATCTGCAATGATATACAAAAGTCAGGAGTAATAAGAGTATTTCAAATCACATGTACGAAATTGAAAGATTTTTAGCTCACATAAAGAAGAGAGCTTTTACTGTTAAAAAAGTGTCCATTTGAAATCAGATTATTGATTAAATTAGCTTTTTCAGTATCATTCGTACTTCTTATCAAACAGCTTTAAAAATAATTTCAGAATATAATTTTTTAAAAAATGATTAATTGATTTAAAAAAATAAAAATTTACTATGATTCCCTTTTGAAAGTAGCAAAAAATTAGAAGGTAACTTTTCAATGAACATAAATAATATCTTTGATTATAATTTCTTTAATAATGTGTTTTCAAAACTCTTCTTATTGTGTCTTGAATGAGGACAGCAACTGAAAACATTTTGTGTGTGAGAAAACCTCTTTTCCTTTCTAAAATAATACCAGGTAATGCAACTAATTTCTAATGTATTAGGTTTTATTTTAATTTCTACCTGTTTGTCAAGAGTTTCTCAAAGAACATTCAAAGAAGTTTAAAAATAAAGATGCAGAATCTAATCAAATAATTGCGAATTATTATGTCCTGTAGGAAAATGACTTCTCAGGTGGTTCCCTAACTTTCAGGATGAATTGCCATCTAAACCTTTTCTGAAGCAAGGTGCATGAATGTGTCTTTAAAATACAGATTATCATTTTGTGTCTCAACAGATTCAGCCTCATCCGTCAAAAGATTGTCTGGGGCCTGGACTCAGGCACCCTAACTTAAACATAAATCCATAAGGGTAGTGTTTTCTAATGGCTAAGAGGCTCTTAAAGGCTTAAAATACTAATGGTAGGATTTTGGAGACTTTAGGCTGTGGGAATCTGAACTGTAGGGTCTAGATGATACTTGGGTACAGATAAAGGCCCACTGACAGACAAAAGGGCTTTAAAAGGGAACAGGTAGAAATCCAATGAAACAAATGTTTGGTTGTGCTGAAAATAGGTTGGTTGAGGTTTAAATCTGAGTTATATTGAATTATTGATGAAATTTTCATAAAGTCTTAATGTGGGAGAGATTGTAGATTCTTCTAACGTCAGTGGCATTTGCCAACAGTTTGCCAGTACCTGTCATCATTATATATTTCCGTTCATGTCCTCCTTCCCCATACCCCTCCTCAATGTTAGTGTCCCCCAGTTGAACGCATGGATAAAATCACCACCCTGGATTAGCATTTGTTGTGAAGATTAAAATTAGCTGTCTGGCGCGCAACATTCCAAAGTTATCCTAGTCTTTGTAACCTCCAGATTCTGTTACTGTAATTCAGTCAATGTGGGATTACCCTTGAAGGTATTACCAATGAAGGATTACCCAGAAGCTACAGCCGGTGAGCTATGCAGGCACACCAGGTTGCTTGCTGATGATAGATACAGAGAAAATATTAAACTTCATTGGCTCCAGATTTGCTTTCAAGAGGTTGCTGTGGTCTATAAATAGCTTCTGGGTTGGGGTATGCACTATATGAGAACCTTCACCCTCTCTTTGTTCTGCTGTCACAATTAAGTACAGCTGCCTATGTTTGGGGTCATAGCTGCATGCAGTCCTCCTATAGCAGGGACCACACATACTTTTCAACACTTTCTTTTATACAGGTACAACCATACATGAACCCTAAATGCTACCTACCCAGCTGATTTAGGAAAGCTTTGTTTCTATGAATTCCAAATTTTATCAGTACAAGTTCTAATTCTTCCTTGTGCTCATAGGAATAACTTTTTTTTTTTTTTTAATATCAGTGTTGTTAAGCTATACCCTACTGGTATTGGCATTATAATGTGCTGAAGTATAAACTTGGTAAGGCTTATAAACAGGGAAACCCATGTTAGTACTGTTAATCTTCATGAACTTTGCACTCTATGTAATCTTAAACATGATGTTCTTAGTCTTGTCAACAAGAGTCAAAGGAAGCAGCAGTAACTGATGCAGACAAATTGCTGTAGGGATAGTGGCTTGGCAACATGTTTTTGCATCACTGGATTATATTGATAATTTAAAAAAAACGTCCTCAGAACCATAAAACGATCAGGCAAGCCATCAACTTTCAAATCACATGTGGATATTGATTTCAAGCTTCAAACCAGTCCATGTTTTAAAACTAATTTAGGAACTATTATACTTGAAAACGAACAAATTGCGTAGAAGTACCCCTAAGTCCCAGTTTGCTTATTTAACTAGGCACTCATGCATCCCTGCCAAATCTGGTTTTCATGAAAGTCAATTTATTTGTTCATTATGTGACATTTGAAACCATTCAAGCAATTGTGAGATGGGATTAAAGACCCTGCTGAAATGTTTCACTGATTGGAATGCTTTGGCCATTTTTGAAGGCAACATAAGACAGTGATAGGGTGTGAAAATGCACTGAAATATTAAAGCCACTTTATTGATAACACTGCCATTTTCTTGTGTTCTTATATTCTAAGGATTTTTTTGGGGGAATGGCCCTGATTTATTTAGAACCTGTGGATCTGGAAGACTGAAATTTAAGCCATTTTCAAAAGAAAATTATCTGATAACATTAGCTCTGTTCCCCTGCCAAACCAAATTCCATTAACCAGCTGAAATGGGACTTAATAACAATCACGTAAACCAATTAGTCTCAATTTATAACTCCATTAGGAATGTTATTCATCACCACATGGCTTTATAGAACTATGCTTCCTTCTGACATTAGGCAGATTAAATAACAAATATGGCCTGGGGTGCTAAACAAAAATGTAAGTGCAGATTGCCTAAGAAAGATTTACATCTCTAAAACCAGATAATTTTGGAATCACATACTTCTTACGCATTCAAAAGAAGTATCCCAGACTTGAAAACAAAAATATAGGTATGTCTAAAAGGGTAGACAGCAGCTGGATTAATAGTTTCACAATGCTTAAGACCAGAGGGATATCTAACATCTAAATCATCAGAATGCTATGTAAATCACAGGGCATTCACTCAGCTACCAATATACTGATCCTAACAACATCAGTGAGAAGTAAACATTCATGTCTTCAGTAGAATAATGTCTTTTGTTGTGTGCCTAAAGACAATTGCTACAGTGTCCCCTGGGAATTGATTAGTCTTATTCTGGGATGATCCTGTTTAATGGATATATTAATGTTTAATCCCTGTTAAACTAGAAGGTAAAAATTGCTCTTTATTGATTTCTGCCAAACTAAGTTAAGGACCGGGTTTGTTCCTGTGACCAACTTGATTTTGACTATATGACACGGATGGCTAGACCTAGATTTACTGGTACTAGTTTGGCCAGTTTTCCTATTCAGTTTTCCATCTATAGCCAATCATCAATGCTCCACAGAAGAAAATTAGAGAGGAAGAGGACTGAGAGCAAGATTATTCCTGGATGGTCAGTTGTTTCCCTGAAGCAAAACAGGTATTCACAGTTATTTTTTAAAATACAAATACTAAGAGCATTTTGAATGCAAAGCAGAAATTTGTATTCCATTCCTCATTAATGTTTTCTTTCTTTTTTTTTTTCACATGCCTAGTGAAGAGAGGAAACATGAGTCCAGTCATTATTTTCTTTGAGTGTAAAGTCAAGCAATTGAGCATAATCTGTCATTGTTTTAAGGAGAAGTACATGTACAGCTCTCAGTCTCCAAGGGAAAACAAGGCCTGATGACCTTTGTGTGTGGAAATGGCAAAGATGGATCAGAGGCTTAGAAGACCAGAGTCCTGGGCTCAGAACTGAGCCAAATGTACAGTTGGAAGCTCAGACCCTTAAGCTCACATCCTTTGTTTTCAGCTCACAAGACTTCTTTTTCAGTCTAGTGATCATCTCTATGATGCTCTTCAGAACATATTTATATCATTCTTTGAAGTTTGAGTGCAAGAAATACACACGTATTTTTGATTAAATTCCAAGTAGTGCTTTGTACAGAATCAAGTTGTTTGTCCCTGCTCCTACACAATATTTTCTATAACTCTGTTATCTCTTACTTGCACAGATTTGCATTGAGTTCATGCTGTCATGTTTTTCTACAATGACTTGTATATCCTTTTCTGACTCAATGTTTTTCAGAAGACTCTTTTGCCCTGTAGACATAACCTGTATCTTTGACTTTCAAATAATACGCTGCATTGTATTTGAACATACTAAATTTTGTTCTCTTGGCCTGTGACTAGTTATCAAAGCAATGAGACCATAATATCAGAGTAAACTGTTTTCACTATTTAATACAACACCCCATTTTTAGTTATTTTCAAACTGTACCATTATTATCTAGATCAGGAAAACATTGAATCCATCTTCATTGTGAGGAGGAACCTCACAGAGATTTTGCTGCTGTGTCTGAGACAACTCTTATTAACAATAAAGTCTTCAGATCTATGTCAGTATTTTTTCCAGTGAGATCCACAGAATGAAATATTTTGGCTGCTCTGGTGTCCTTAGATTTTAAAACAAAAGGTTTGAAACAAATTGTCAAAATAGTTCTGCCTGTTTTGGTTTTTTTTTTTTTAATTGTGTATACTGTATCAACTTCAGTGTTTTAGAGAAGATGTAAAGGACTGAAAGTATTTATTTTTCTCTTGCAATAGTTATATGTATTCAGAAACATATCAAAAATGTCAAGAGGTTCTCTTTTTGATTTATTAACATGAGATTTTTTTTCATTTCAAACATGCATACAGAGGTCTTTGGAAAATGCTTTTAAATTTTGCTGTTTTGTTTTAATCTGACACTTTTTTCTTCTAAAATACATTATATCTTCACAAGACAGAAAACATTGTTCATATAATAGTGACATGGTATCAAAGATATTTGAATACAGACTTTAATGTAAACTTAGAGGGTTCTTTTAAAGTAGTTCTGTATATGAAATATATTGTTTCCTGAGTTTTAAAAGCATTAATGTCTGTAGTCTATAATGTAATCACTGTAATCTACTCCACCCAAAGCTTGTTCATGACAATTACGAGGTAAATGGAAAGTTTCTAAATAATTGTGATTATAATGGGAAGTCACATGCATAATTTTCCAAAGTTCCGTATCTATTCATCTAGAGTAACTGAAAGCTGTGGACATTTTTACTATTTTCCACTGAGAGTGTTGGTATATATTTAATATATTCTTAGGATATCAAGATTAGTCCTAATTCCACCAATAAATATTACTTTAGAATATTAGTATTAGAGTCACATATGTGGAGAGAGGAAAAAAAAAACAAACCACTAACCAAACCAAAAACCATAAGGCTTGTGAACTTTTTTTAAACAATAGCCAAGCAGGCTTTAACAGATTTTTACCTTGGTTGGTATAAAGTGGTAGAAGTTTCTCTGACAGTTCCCACCAGATTGCCAAAAACTCTTGCTGTAATTGTGTTTTTACTTGGGTCTCTTCTCAAACGGCACTCCTCAAATATAGATGAAAATGCATTTTTGCTCTAAGAGATGTAAGATGCTGTAGTAATTTAAAATGGTATAGATGAAAAAGAGGAAGCAACAGCAGGAGTCACAATTTTATTCAGAGCTATGTCAGAGGAACCTCATTTGATTCAGCTCATGGTTGACTGGAATGGAATGAAAATTAAATGACAGTATTTTTCGGTAAATGGAGTATGATATGCAGGGAAGGACACAGAGAAATTTACGGCCACTGTGGCTGAAACAAGAGGAGAATATGAGGGCAGGATGGAAGGCAGTGCAGGGTGGAAGGCAGCACAGGATGTGGGCACAGACAGCTGAATCATTAGGAGCAAGCTTGGGTTGCGGAGAGATGTTCAACTGCTCTGCTGTTCCTCAAACACATTTTTTATGAGGACATCACATCTTCCCATATATCAAATGTAGGTACAGAGCATGTATGACCTCCAACTGGGAAGTTCTTTCAGGTGAATCAGTGCTTGCATGTTTTGCACACAGGCATAGAGAAAATTTAAATCTGGAAACACCTGCTTTCCCAGGCACGGAGAAAACTGCAGGCTTAGATATAAGAATATGTAACAGGGTCTTATGTCAGTAAATTTTGGAGATTTTACAGATTTTTTAAATGTCATGTGTAACCATATCAAGGCAGATCATAGACTACCACATTAATTTCTTTATGTAATAGTTAATATTCCAGCAATGCACAAAATACCTAAAATAACTGGAATTGAGCATTTTGTAATATGTATTTCTCTCACCTGTGGTGAAACTTCAGGTCTACTAGCCTGAGGTAAAATTACAGTGATAAATTAATGTTTAGTGGATTCAAAACAGGTTGAATGATATTTCCCTTAACTAAGGCATCCAAGGATTCTTTTTCTCATCCTCATTTTCACTGGATACTGAATTTTAATTTCACATTATTATTTAGCAACTATTCCAGGTAATTTTTCTCAGTAATGCTCTTTATAGCCATGAAGTAGTATAATGTGATATTTGTAAATTTCAGCTTTTGTTTTATTGATGTGAAGATTTGCTGCCCATGATAGCAGATGATTTCTTTATGCTATTTTCTGTTCTTTTTTGGCTTTAATGGATCTGTTCACTGGAAGTCTAATTAAGGATTTTAAGTATAAGGATAATTTCTGTGTTGGACTAACCTCCCTTTTAACTGTAATTACCTCAGAATTGGAAAAATGTGCTAATGAATGAGTTGAAATTTAACAAAAATTCATTTTCTTATTGCTGTTTTCATTTCTGAAATATATGCTGCACAATCAATGCTACAGTATTTCTCATCCAAAATATTGAATTCTTATTCCCTTCTTGTTCCTAAATAACATTCTAAAAGACAGTGAAATGTTTGAATCTTCCCAAAGAGCTATGTTTCCAAGTTTGTTATGCTATATATTTATGCATATATATGCATGTACTACATAGGAGTTCCCTGAATGTGTCTTCTTTCAAGCCAGAATTTTTGTCTGGATTTAATTTAAAGAGAGAATCCTTTTGTCTATGATCTCCAGACATTTGTATGCATAATACAGACAAAGCAGGGATACTTGTGTGACTAGAGAATTAAGATATGCTGGATCTATTCTGCATGCCAGGTAAGTTTCATATTTGGCATGTATAAAACGTACTGTGTGAGAACTGGCCCTTCATCTACAATATCCTAAATAGAAATATGATACATTTCCAAGCAGCTGTTAATCCAGGAGCAGTAAAAGGCCTGAAAGAGATTTTCAGGGAGAAAGTTCATTTGGAAGAGTTTGGGTTTTGAGCTAAAAAGTAGACTGAGAGGAAAAACAGATTTCCAGTGATAATAATATCCTTTAAGATCTTGATAATGAAAAATAAATTAAGATATTGCTGATTATTTTATTATAGTTGAGGTCTGATAGCTCTTTCAACAGGACCAACCATGAACTGTTTCCTCTTTCGGATATGTCCTCAACAGGAACAGGGTTTTTTTAGTGTTTCTACAAGTTTCTCTTTCCAGTATCCAGCCATAATTCAGCAATCTCTTGGACTTAAAGGGAGTCCCCTGTTCTTCAGGCAAAGGTTCTACCGTCAGTGTAGCTGACATGAAATAGTTGGCTTTGATGTTTAAGAGTGTGAGGACCTGATAGAAAATGTGAACAAATGACTTCATAATACTTAAACACTTCTTTACATCCCCTCTTCTGGTTTTCTTGTAGACACTTAAAACATAAGTGAATGGTAAAAGTTTGACTTTTTGTCAGGTGAAAATGGAAACTAGAAGTTCATTGTCTCTCTTATCAAAATGTGTGAAAACTTATTTCTCTGAATGGAGTCACTGAAGAGGAGTAAAACACGGGCTTTTGCCATATTTCAAAATCATGATGTATTGATAGATGACAAAGATCTCACAGCTTTATAAACATAGCTATTTTATTTAGAATACATTGTCATATCTTTTGAAAAGAATGTTAGATGTAGCAATCTAATTGTTATAAAATAAAACATATTTCAATGAGACAAATATATTCTTCTCATTTGGGCTGTGCAAGAGTCTTAAAAATGATGGGCAAATACCAGACACTAAAAGCATCAAAATTTATTGTGTTTGCAAATTAAGCAATTGTTAGGACACACTTAACTTGTTCTTGTCAGCTTCATCATCCTCTCTTGTGATCACCTGAGAAAAAACAACCCTTTCTCAGACAGACTATATTCCTCTATATGTTGCAAAGATCCATTCATGAGATCATGAAACTGCTCCATAGAAACTTGTGTTAACTTCAATGCATCATCTAATCTGATTTCAAGAAAAAATAAGTACTAGTAAGACATAATGACAGACTTTCTCAGATTTATGGTACAACTGTGCACTTATAGAAGGATGCCTTTATTCTCAATTTATTTCTTGCCTTCTGGGACACAAGTATTCCAGCCTACCTGCTCTGTTCCCCTCCTCCTGCCAGCTCCTATTCAGTTCTTACTTTAGACTATGATGGATTGATGCCATAGTTGCAGTTCTGTGTAAACATGTCACTTCTGAATGTGACAATTAGGAACAATCCAGGAATATTGGATTGGGGGGGGGGAGGGGGGTTGGAACTAGATGATCTTTAAGGTCCCTTCCAACCCAAACCATTCTATGATTCTATGATTCTATGATTCTAATATTATTCATATTATTATTCAGATCTGAACTACTCACATTATTTTTGGCTGCTTTCTGCAGTATTACCTTTAATGAATAATTAATATTCTTTTGAAGGAACTTAATCTAGACACCTTAATAAATTATTTTCCTGGATTATGTTTAGAAAAGCTGAGACAGTTCTGGTAAATCACCAATTATTGTAGTCAATAAAAACTTAAGCAGAATAAACTGCAACCACAATACTTTTTCTGATGTTACCTAAGATACAGACATGAGTAATGGTGCATTTGAGGTGAAAACTGCAGTTTGATCTTCAGACTTGACCCCAAAGTGAAAAACATCAATTAAAAGATTGTTTTTCTTTATATTATGCTTTGGAGCAAGCATAATGATATCAATTAAGAGACTCTTTTCCCTTATATTATGCTTTGGATCGAGTCTTAAATTACAAAAATGTAATTACTCCAGTTTTAATTTGACAATACTGAGATAAAAATTAGACCTAACATATTATCAAGCCTTCTGTATTTCTGGATCTCAGAAATGGGTGGACACATCCCAGCCACTTATTATCTCTGCCAAAATGTTAAGTAGTCTATTCATTATTACTTTTCACAGGACAATGAAAAAAATAGTCTACATAAGGTGAGAATTATTAGATCTTTTTTTATAGATAAATCAGAGAAGGTAAAATAAAACAATGGATTTTAACTTGGTTGGATAGTTAACAGGACCATGGACACAAACTGCAGTTTATTGTCAGTGGACTTGTCATTCAGTTTTTATTGCTTAGCAGTGATGAATGGTCTGAAATTTACATTTATTATAATTTTACTTTTATACGTGAATGCAGCAAGATCTCCATGTCTCATTGCTAGACAGATTATGGCAACATTTTCCTCTATAATAACATTTCACTTCCTATCGAAATGCCTTTGTGGTGGGATGCCACATTTCTTTTTTGTTTGATGATGGAAATGGGTGATGTACACAGGATAATGGGAAATAGATGGCAAACCACTAGGAGAGAGCATGTATAAGCCTCCTCCCACCCCCATTCCACCCACCCCAACTTAATTCTATTTCATACACTCTGTTCCACCATAATATAGGTGTTTTGGGTCTTTTCTCTATTTCACTAATTGCCTCTCCCTGGCAGAAGGAAAGAACTATTTTCCCATAACACTGGACAAGCCTTCTTTGCAGCTGCCTGAACCTAATGTTAGGCAGAGACACAGTCGGGAGATCCAGATTCCAAAGGTGCCATTTTGTGAGTGGCAGGTGTGTCATTTGTACTTGCTCTGTGCCTTTTTCCTTGACATTCTGAAATTGGTAGCACAAGCCTAGCTAAAAACAGCCCTTAAAGAAAAGAAGGAATGAGACTGGGGCTCCTGAAGTGTAGAATGAAAACTCTTCCTTGTGTCCTCAGCCCATATAGGAATGGCAAGGAAGAAATGGGGGAGAAAGCAACAGCTGTGGACACCAGTTGTGGTGTGACAAGGTGTGTTGTGAGCCCAGCAGCTTGTGGAAATATTTAAGGGAGGAATTATGACCTGTGCTGTACCAACTATTACTGCTTGTTCTCATAGCAGTTAAATTAGTAAAGTTATGTCTTAAACTCATGCCTTGAATCTTAGCTTTCTTCCTGCTCATCTAGGACAATGAAGCATCTTTTGGAGCATTAAATCCACATCTGACTTGCCCCATGGGCTGAAATTTACATTTAGAAATACAGTTTGTCAAAAATAACTTGTCTACAAAACAAGGGTTTGTTATTACACTTAGTTATGTTCAAACAATAAAGCAAGGGTGGAATGACGAATACAGGAATGTTTCCTTATTTTCATGGTGAATATTCTCCGTTTCCTCTAAACCAGCCTGCTCCTGGAGTCTGAGCCAGCAGCAACCTAAGTCTGTGGACCATCTTCACTGGAAGTTATTTTTCTGGGCTTTTTGAATGTTGCTACCTAATTCCTGTGGGTTTAAATTATGCAGTACCAGCCGCTGAGAAATTGAACCAAGGCAGAAACACTACCTAAAGGTAGCAGCAGTAAAGACACATCTGTCATTCTAGTGTATTCTGACAAATTTAGGGAAAATATTAGTAAGCACTTTTGTAGACAATAGTTTGAGGCATTACTTTTTCTTGGCACTTACACTGCTAGAAATAGAAAGGAATATTTTAATCCTAGGAATGAGAAATAACCTCTTTGTTTGTGGTGAGTCTGAATTTTTAAGAAAAAAATTTTTTAAACAAACTCTCATTTTCCATGCTTGCCAAAAAGTTTGTGAATCTGTGAACATGCTTTTTTGCTAAGTATAACTCAAATATATAGATCAGAGAACATCCACCTACAGTGTTTTGTATGGGCTACTCAACATTTCAGTTATTCTGACTTGTTATGCCTAGATTCCCTTGGTGGGAAAAACAGAACAAAACAAAGCAAAACACCACCACCACCCTCCCCACACAAACCCCCCAAAAGAAAAAAACAAATAAACAAACAAACCACAAAACCCAAAACCAAAAATACCCAAACCTAAACCAACAAACTTCCAAAGATGGTGTTAAAATATGCTTTAATCCTTATTTAGAGTTCTTTTGTTGTGGTCAGTGAATTTCTCAAAATCTGTATTTTCTAAGAAGATGCTTTAAAACATTTTCCCATGTATTTTATTTTGCTTCGAAATGAGCACCTTAAACCCCTGAAGCCCAGGTCTCACCAAAATAATACTTACCCACTGCTGTTGGCTGGTGAATGACAATACCGAGCATATTGTTCATAGAAGGTGGTCATGCTTTGCTCTTCTTATTAGCTTCAGTTTTATCTTTTTAATTTCCTGTATGTGCAACAAAAGTCAGAGGATTTGGTGACCACTGATATAAAGGATTAAATCTTCAGTGGCTGTTGGAGATGCTGCAGTTAGGGAAACTTCTTCGGAGAAGAACACTCATTCTCACTGACAGCACTAATATTTGATTTTCTTTTTTACGATACAGCTGTGTGGTTGCAGCATGGGTGATGCTGAAGCTCAAGTACAATTATCTTTACTAACTTTCACCCGTTTGATCAGTAATAGTGAAAATATAACTATCAAACTCTATATTCATCCTGCAGGGCTTTGCAGCCTGTGTTCAACATTCTTCTGCCCTAATGGTAATGATGATATTATTATTTGTATCCAAAACTCCAAGCTGGAGAACCATACAAGATATGGTTACACTTTGGACTGCCATACAAATATTTGTAACTAAAATGATCAGTAAATAAGTTAATAAAAAATACGTATGCTTATGCATTTTTTCTTACTTCAAAGTGCTAACATGTGATGGCATTTGTATGCTTGACAACAGCTGGCAAGTCATTCTGTAGTAATTTCATTCATTTATAACTTGCTGTAGAGAAAATAGAAACTAAAGATGATAGTAAAGAAAAACACATCTGTTCAGACTCATTCAAAACAAATTTATTTTACAGACAATTAGTTATTAATTTCAAACAAACTTTGGAAAAACTAAATATTTCTGTCTATTAAAACCATCAAATTAGAGGATGACAAATGAATAAACCAGATTTTATTTTTGGTGAGGAAGGTCAACAAAGTATTTTACCTAATTTACAATTGGAAATAAATGTATGTCTATGTTCCTCTTTGATAATCTACAATGCATCCAGTGTGCCTGTAAGATAACCATTCCCATTCTATCCTTACTGAAAGTTTGATCTTGTATAATTTTGCAGCAATTTTTAGTCCAGTCTTTCTGTACTTGGACTGGTTCATAGTGACATGTTAATGATTGTTGTTTATAGCAGAGCTAAAAAAGAATACAGAAAAATTGTGATGAATTTTTTTAGTATTATAGTAAAATATGAATGATTGAAAATGCATCTGCAGAAAAAAGTAAATAAAGAAAATAACAACAGCAAAAAAAAAGTTGAAAAAAAAAGAAGTGAGAAGAAAAATAAAAAAGAAAACATGGTAAGGAAAATAGAGAAGAGGAAGAGGAAGAAGAGGAAGAAAAAATATTAAAGTGAGTACAAACCCCAAAAGCTGGAGAAGAAGTCAAAGCAAGGGAAGAAGGGAGAGAAAAGAAAAGAAAAAGAAAATTAAAGCAAGAAAAAGGAAAAAACCAAGTTGAAAAATAAAAACTGGAAAGCAAATATCCATGTAAATTGACTTTTAAAATAACTTCAATAAAATCTGATTAAAAAAAAAAAAAACAAACCATAATGCTTTAGATTTACCTATAAGAAATATACCTGTATTAATTAGTGGTGTTAACCTAACCAAGTGCTGGATCTTGGTCTCTCCTGAGTCACTTAAGTAGGACAAAATTTCCTTCTCAGTTACTTCAGTAGAACAAACCTTCATACCCATTTCACAGGGATATGGATAAGAGACAACAAAATGTGCCAGGCAAGCAGTTGCTGTAATCATCATCCAATATTGCTGCTTACATGCTGGCCATGGTGGAGATGGCAACAGGGGGAATAGTGCTCCAATACAGAGGAGGATATTGGTTGCTTTTTCATGAGTTTTATCGGGACCTCACAGGAGCAGTAACAGCCAGATCTTCCTAAGATCTGTTACTGTTGGGATGTTTCTTTATACATTCAAACACAATCAGGCATTGCACAATCCTAGAGCTAAACAATTACAGTTCAAAAATACATTCTATGATTGGAAAAACCTGAAAATCTTTCCATTTTGACTATGTAAACTGTCTGAAATATTTGCAACAAAACACATCTATTATAAACTTGGCATTCAGACAAGGGTAATACAAACATTGTGAAGGTCTAGGCAAACCTGGAAGGTATTTATCATTTTAAAGTCCAAACTATAAGGTCACATAATTTTGTATTGTTTTGAATCAAAACTAAGTGGATTTTTCTAATTATTACTGAATTTGATAAACCCATCACACTCACGAACATAAGTTGAACCTGAATTCTTTGTAAAGAACTAATTCCATTAATTCTGAAGCTAAACCATGTTTGAAAAAAAAAAAATAGCAGAGAGCGCTCTACCTTCAATTGCAGCAAGTGCAAAATCTGCCTAATTTCTTCCTTGAAGACATAGCTTTAGTTGACTGTAAGTTCTTCCACTTCTTCCTTGCAGAAATAGAAATATTATCCTAGTCAGACAATCATCTGGATCTATTATTTTGTTCCTACAGTGATACTTCACATACCATAATATAGATTTATATAGTATTTTACTTAATGACGGTTTTGCCAGTCTAAGGCAGTTATCACCCTATTTATGACCTAAACACAAGAACGGACACATAATGTGTTTATTTTCACTGTGTATAACAATATTTATAACGTACAACTCTCCAAAAAAGAGTTCTGTAATTCTAAGGGTTTTGTCTCAATAAAATAATACTGAATCTACTTTCACAAATAAAGTGCAGTTAGAAAATGCAATAAATTTTATCATTTTGACCAAAGTATTTGAAATTATTATTCTATTAGACAATGAATATGAATGAATATGAATGAATTCCCTTCTTTTTGCAGGGAAGAAGATATACAGTAAAATAGAACCATACAATAGATCTTTTCAAAGTTCTTAATAGTAACTACAGTTTATTACTGTTTAGTTCAGTATTATTCTTGATAAACTTTTCTTCACATGGCACTCTACAAATCTAATATTGGGAGTAATATGTTTCTTTTGTTTCTCTCGTTATCTTTTGGGGAAGACTTAAATTTTATATTTTAAAGTTTCCTGTTAACTCGTGATATTTTTCCCTGTTTTCTTATTTTTATTTTTCACTTAATCAGTTTATTAAGACAATATTTCACTGAGCAGTTCACAAAATCTTTTTTTTATACTCATAACAAATTTAATCAAATTCAATTTAATTTAAGCTTTATCAATGTTAGAGCAGCTCATTGTTTCCTTTCAGTGAACACTGATGACATTAATTTCATCCTCCTTAGTTCAGCTAATTAATTTAGCAATATTCTCTGAATTTTTCAGTCCTTCTTGCCTTAAATAGTGCACCTCAGCTACGACTTTTGCTATTTCAAAATCTCATTTTCTTGTATATACATATCTAATTACACACAATATTATTCCTATTGTTGTCTAATCAGTTGTACTATATCTTTTCACATTGAATATTTATCAACACAATCTTCATGTATCTTAATGTTTCTAGTGCATAGCTAGAGTCTATCGCTCCTTTTTGTGAAAATGAGCTAGAAACAGCTGCAAGTGATTTTCACAAAAGGCTTTAAAGCACCTTAACAGATTGTATCTACTTAGTGTAATTATCCATTGTATTTTTCATTTCCTCAAAAGGGCTTATTGGAATGTTTTGGGGTTGAGTTTTGTGGTTGGTTTTGGGGTGGGGTTTTTTTTTGTAATTTTTATACATAACTTTGTGTTGTGTAAACTTTCTCCTGATGAATAATTTTTCCTCAGCAATTACCTCATTATGAAGCAAAACTAGTCAGTGAGTAAGTTATCTTAGTGCAATTTGTCTTAGGGATCTTAGGGATTCTCACCTTTCAACACAGCACTTGGCCAGAGTATTTTAAGAGCATAGCAAAACTCATGACTTTCAGATATTTATCAAGGAGTCCTGGTGACTTTACTGCAATAACTCATTGTATGTTGTTTTAGCAATATTATTTGTTATATCATGTTTCTGTTAATGTGTAATCGCAAAATCACTCACGGTAAATTTGATGTTCTAAAGAGAGTATGTAGCATAGAAGTATCCAAGAATGTAGCGAGGTCATACCAAAAGACGTGTGAGGTCAAGACTTTCCATAGGGTGCATGAGCTTGCAGAGGTAAATTAAGGGAACTCTTGAGTGAATGATGTAACACAGATAAATCTGACATAAGTGATTACGTTTATCTTTGAGCTTGGCATTGTCATTGACTTCTGGTTGTGCTTGTTTTAATACTGGTATAGAATTAACACAATTCCTTCTAATAGCGATCCAAAATTAAAATAAAGACCAATTTAGAATAGAATAGGCTATTTCTATTGGAAGGGACCTACAACCATCATCTAGTCCAACTGCCTTACCAATTCCAGGCTGAGCAAAAGTTAAGGTATGCTTTTAAGGGCATTGTTCAAATGCCTCTTAAACACTGACACGCTTGGGGCATCTCTCGAGGAAGCCTGTTCCAATGTTTGAGACCAAAAGGCTATCTGTCTTCGTAAAAGGCATTGCTAGCAATTAGTTATGGGAAAAAAAGGGTGGCAGGGGTGGGGGGAAGCTAATGAGAATCCCATTAGCACACAATGCCAACAGTATGTTCGAAAGTCAAAAGAATTGCATACTTCCAAAATGACAAGTAGTAAGGATTCTGAGGGTGAAGTAGTGTCTTCAGATGGCAAGATTCAGGCTGATTTAACAGATCATAGAGGATGCAATCATCACATCATTGATACTATTAAAACGAAACTATCATGTTCGAGCAAATGTAAGCACTGGAAACCAAAACACAACTCAGAATCAGCAAATCTTGGAAAAATATAAAGCATTGAATCCCAGTAACAGGCAATTGATTTATCAGACTTCAGCCATTTCCTGTTTCTATTTTTATTCCAAGAAGATGAAGGACACGTCTGGAATATTTGCTAGGAATTAACTCTAAGGAGTGAGTATGACCAGGTAAAAAGGAGACTAAAAAATGCTGTCTAGAGGGATTCTTAGTAAGGGGACAGTCATACCACATGGCAGACCTGACAACATGTGCGTGGAAGCCTGGGATAGACAGAGCCTTGCTGACATTCACTACATAAAATAAGGAAGGAATGATTCAGTGTCAGCCTGTTCTCATCATCCCTGAAGCATCAGCTTATTTAATAAAAATATTGTAGTGTTCCCATACCATCTCCTCATCTCTGACAAAGTCTCATTCTAAATACTTGCAAAAAATTGCTCAAGAATTTGTTAACAGCTCATCACTATTTGCTGAAGGCTGACATGAAAAAATAATTTAGTTACTTAACAGCGTCCTCATATCCCTTGAGTGTGCTGTCCTACACACTGTCTCATTATCTCTTAGAATTCCTATGGAATATTAAAATATTTTTAAAGTATCTCTGGGTATTTCCTCTGGATTTTTATTTTACTCGGTTTCCATAGCTTCATATTCCACCTGTTGTAATTTAGATTCCTTTTCACTTGTTCTTGTGTCTTTTCCCATTCTGTTTCTCACCAGTTAACCTGGAAACATTTGTTTCATTTCTTTCCTTTCTTCTTCAATATTATATTAATTGCTGTAATGTCCTAGCTTTAAGTGTAAAGAAGGATTTTAGAATTTTGAATTTGATATTAATTGTTCAAAACATTGTTTATTAATATAAGCTGACTGTCATTGAGTCTCTTTCTCCAAAGGTATAAACTAAGTCATAACTGTTAATTCATTGTGATGTATTAGACTCATGTTATTTAAAAGTCTCAAACTGTTCCATTTGCTACTTAGTTACAATATATTGTCTACTGCTTGACTGAACACAGGATTTTTCACTAAGTAGATTAGCAAAACTGGTGAATGAGGAATTTGGTTTATGAATCTATGTGACAAGGTATTGTTCAAAGAAATGATCTTGTTGATAATTTTCATGCTACTCACATACAGAAAGAGAAATTTGTGAGCAAGTTGGGGGCAAATAAACCAAAAAGTTCAGTAAGGTACCAGGAAAGGAAAAATTAAAACATTTGGTCAGAAGAAGGAATAGCATATACAAGAAGAAATAGCAAGTAGTTGGAACACCTTCTGTGAAAGTGGCCATGTGGTCCATATTGACTGCAGGGGGATGGACAAAAAGGACCCCAGACCCCAGTGTGACTTTAAAGAAAAGCCCTGCAGACTTTCTTAACAGGGGCTCATGGCCTCACTGAAAGACAAAGTTTTACAGTGGTCTTCTGTGAAACTCGGTTGATCCTTAATGAAGAACCGAAATTATGGATCCCCCAAACACACAGATTTTCATTTATACTTATCTCGCTACTCTGTGTTTTTACTGTTCATTGATGGTGAATAGGGAATAGCAACCCCATCTGGATATAATAAGAAATTATTTGAACCTTTCTTTAAGTTCAAGACTTAGTTGTTTTTGTCAGTTTTCATGAACTACAAGGTTTTGGCAGGGACTACTTTAGAAATACCACAAAATGTACTGGTTCCCACAGTATTGCCAGCCTAGCTTCCAAGCCAAATAGGTCTTGCAAAGTTCAAATACATTTTGCATGACTTCTAATTTGAAGATGGGTATGATGAATGCAGAAGCACTGCTTAAACTTCCCAGATTCACCTGTCCTATGTAGCTTTTATTGCAGTTTGTTTCTTGATTTAGTAAGATACTAGGAGAGATGATAATACAAGTAGACTTGATGTAAGGGATGGGTATTATTTACCCATTTGAACCTGACTTTGCAAAATGATATGGAGATAGATGCCTTGGATTACACAATCTGGCAGTAATATATGGGGGGGGTGCAATAACTTTTCCGTGCTGTAGCTCTCTTGCAGACACACGGGAATCAATAAATGATAAGTATGATGGTGGTGTATTCACTACATGAGGGCAATGGGGGATAGGATGATAAACTACAGTCTTGAATTTGCCCTAACATATTAGTATTATGACACCATGCTCAACATCAAAGGCTATATGCTTTTACCTCTATATTAAGATGGAATGAGGACTTTAATCATACTGCTTTCATAAAAGTGCTTGGGATGACAAAGTATGAAATCATACTGCTTTCATAAATGTGCTTGGGATGAAAAAGATTTTGTTGCTTGATGCAATAGGTGTTGCCAAAGCAAATTTCATTTTGTAGATGCAGAGTCTAGGAAGTAATCTGTGGGTCCTTGCATGTACTTGGCATTCTGCCTACAAGAGTAAAGACCTCGAGTGTAACTGGGAGCAAAAGACCTGGCCAGATATTTGCAATCAGCTGCCATGGTTGACACTTCCAATTTACGAAAACGATCACATTTCCAAACCACACCCTGAGTCAGTTTGTATGGGCTTACTTTGCAAATTCTGATTACAGAGAGGTTTATGAACAAGGGTATGAAAGGATATCCAAAGAGCTATGAAAGCTGCCAGGTGGGGACAAATAAGTGGAGCATGTGGAGCCCTGAATCTCAGGGAAGGAGACCTGTTCCTCACTGAGTGGCTGCTAAACATCAGTTGAGACAGATGATTCATGCTCTTCAAGTGACCACTATGGAAACTTCAAATTCTAAAATTGCTTCTGTACCACACTGACCAAAAAGTCCCTTATGTCTGAGCTTTGAACCATTCTGCATGTTCCTGTAACAACAGCCTCAGTTACCGCTGTTTCCACGTCCAGGTTAACCATGCTGACCATTGGACTAAGTGAATCAGAGGTGATCCAATTCCCATCATATTTTCAACCCAGACACTCTCCTCCTTTACTACCACTTGGAGTTTCCCAAATTATAGATAGGAAAGAATCACAGGGTGCATTTGCTGTATTTATAAAAATGCTCTTTGTTGTTCTGCTACATTTTAGTGTGTTTACTTATGACCTAAGAAAACTGGGAAAATAAAACAAAAATAATTTTACGGTCAAATGATAAAACAATTTAATTATTAACAAAAAGGAAAATGCAAAAATATAAGTGAGCAAACAAATAAAATCAAACTTTTAATGTAGTTCTGTGGTTCAGACAAGAGATGGGGAATTTTCTTTGGCACTGTTGTATGTTTTTCTGAGAACTTGTTTGGGAAACTTATATCTCAACTATGCATTGAAGTCACAACACATTGTAGAGGGTGCAGAGGAGAGTCATTTCTTCAGTTTCAGTCCTGGACTGAAGCAACCACATATCCTGGGTTTATGAGGTCAATTCCATTTTTTCTCATATCTCAGTATCCCACGAATGCCTGAAAACATCTTTTTCATTTCATCAGTGAAAACATTTGGATTTTGCTGAGAAACAAACCATTTAATTAAGATGTATTGCTGCCTTGAGAATTTTCTCTGGCCAAGATTTTCCAAAAGTGGCTAGTGAATTCAGGCACTAGTGTTTATAAGGTCTTTTTACTTCTTTTCCAGAGCACATTTACGTTTCTCTAAAGAATCTCAAGTGGGAAACCAAAGATCATTATCCAGTTTTTAAGATATTAGCATTGTTTTCACTAAATGCAATCGTCTCTGAGGAATAAATATGCAAGGCAGTCAAACACCTCTTGGTTTGGAGGAAAAAAAAAAAGAGAAAAAAAAAGTACCTTGGTTCTCTTAAATCTGTGGTTTATTTTTGATCTGCTTTTTTTTTTCCCTCAGAAAATGAATGCAAGAGTGATGCACTGATTCAATGAATCCTGAAATTACTATTATTTTTGACTGCTATTTATTTTTTATTGATGCAGTGTCTAGAGGCCCTAATAAGGAATCACCATGGGATATAACAGGTGGCTACTAACAGATGGGGAAAATACAAAGTAACAGCAAGACAATTAAGCTTGATGTAGTAAGCCTCAGCCATAGTACAGTGGATCAGCCATTGCTTGCTAGAAATACAGTAAGTTGCCATAGTCCTTCTCTTCCTAAATTAAAATGTGGCCTCTAACTATTCAGGAAACCATGCAGAATAAGTTAAGCTATGTGTTCAAAGATAAAATGTTTTTAAAAAACTGCGAATTAACAGAAAGAAAGTTAAGAATGTGCTAACATGATTTCCTGATCTGCCTACAATAAGGATCAGGCCCACTTCCTTCTCCATGTTTGTGTCTGTGCAACACACACAAGCTAACCTGAGTGTTTACACATTTGCACAATTTATTGTGGCTTAACTAGTAACAGTACTTTGACTGAGCCACAGGAACAAACGCCTGTTTGCACAGTTTTCTCCTGGAGTGAAAGAAGGACAATGTGACAATGTATAATTTTATTTCTGAACCAAAATAATTTTAATTATTTCATAGTTGTTGTTGGCTGACAGGAAAAAGACACAG
Source organism: Eurypyga helias (assembly GCF_000690775.1). Taxonomy (NCBI): domain Eukaryota; kingdom Metazoa; phylum Chordata; class Aves; order Eurypygiformes; family Eurypygidae; genus Eurypyga; species Eurypyga helias. The sequence continues at coordinate 215,642 of NW_010235141.1, forward strand.
GTTACCAGGGCTACTTAATGAATGGCAATTTGGTAATCAGCATCAGCACAAATTAAATAATTTTGGACCCTTAGTTCAATGAGTTTGGAAAAGATTGGCTCATTGTTCCCACTTTTTTCATTACTTTAACTTATAAACATCAGCTGTTAACATGTTTATCTTATCCTACTCATACTATTCTGCTTTTTCTCAAATACTATTCTGCTTTTTCTCAATCTACTCTGGGCCTCTTCTACCTAAACTACTCCTTGCAATGTTTGATCAAGGTCAGTATCTTTTTCTTCCCTGCTTGATAACTGGTTTTGGTGATATTACCTTGTCCCTCTCAGTGCATTACAAAATACTCTTGGAAGAAAAATGTCATATAATGTGAAGAAAGCAACGAAGATGGGTAAAACTGAAATGGATATAGCACGTATATCACCAGAGCAAACACTCATCAAGAGATCTGCTTCTGGAGAAGGGAAAGCAAGTGTTACCAAAGGGACATCTTGAAAGCAGAATGGTTCTTTCATTTCCTTAAAAATTGTTACTAGTAATAAACATTATCATTTAAATTAAAAGTCTATTTTAATAATTTACTTTCAATAGCAGTAAACATTGAAGAGCAATAAATACATAACAATGAGCAATGTCCATTTTCTAAGTTATTCTGAAATTTGACAAATTTATTTTGAAAACCTGATATGAGACATTTTAGATAAAATCTGAGAATCAATTCAAGGTTTTTGGGTCACATCTAGAGTTTCATGGGAGCTCATCTATGTGAAAATGACTAGAAGTTCAAGCACACAGCAAGATACTTTCATTATTATTGCTTTATTTTGTTTACAGATGCTCATTTTATTTGTAATTTCCCTACTCCCAAACTACTTGGAAGTCTTAAATCATGTTATATAGTGGTTTTCCCTGTTAAAAAAGGAGTAGCGTTAAGGAGGAGGTATGTTCCATTATATTTACAACTGTGTTTTGGACGTCAGTCACAGCACCAAATGTCGAACTGTGGAAGATATTTTTGAAGCAGCATCTGGTTCTTCACAGATCTCCAGATGCTGCTATATTGGTGGTTTTGGAGTTGGTTTTGGGTCAGTTATTTTGAGACACGAATTGTCTGACTGTTTTGTCCTCTCAGAAACGTTTTTCTTTTGATTTAAGCTATAATACTTGAGATTTAGACATACAATTTCATATAGAATTGTTTTATACAATAAAAAGAACTTAGGAAGGTACACAAAGCAATGTGGTATACGTAACTCATGTAGAATCCTTTCTATGAATTTTATTTAGAGATAAGGCCCATTGTACTCCAGGAACATTTCAGAAAACAGGGATCTGTAATTATTAAATGGGAGCAGCAGAGTGCTTAAACAGCAATGAGACTTAAACAGGAGTTAATGTAAAAGCCATTGTGGTCATGCTGCTGGCAAAACTATTGCTATTCTTAGTAATGGGAAAACAGATGATGCTTTAAAATCCAAACCACAAAACATATAAAATAAGGTATTTGTACTCATCTGTGGATTTGGCCTTCAGTAAGGGACTGTGGGCAGTTCCATTTTGTAAGGAAGAAGGCAGGGCATGAACCTTTAGAGCAGGACTCAAGGACAAGGACAAGCAGAGATAACATGAGTCTCTGGCCCTTGTGGTGCCATGATAATGCCAATGCCAACATGACTTCTGGTGCACAGCATATCTAACATAATGATGCACTTATTTCTTTTCGAAATACATTTCAGATAGGCCACATTCTGCTCACAGTTTTGATTTCACAGCTCATCAGTAAGGCTATAGAATGTGCTACATATGCTACAGAAAAGCTCTCATGGACTGTTTGAGACAGCTTTTAAAAAGTATAGGGATTGTTTGATGTGTCCTTTTGCCTGCAAAGCCACATCCTTTCATTAGAGTGAGGCCAACAGAAGAAGAATAAACATGCTTTGTGACATAAAAGATCTCCAAAACTAGATTTCTTGTCCTTATTAATGTTATTATTTAAAATAACCAATAACCAATCAAGAATTACTTTCTTTGCCTCAATTTCCCCTTCTGCACAATGAGTCCTGCAGTATTTATAACCCTGGAAAGTCCTTTGTGATCAGCTGACAACGAGATATTAGGTAGCTGCTAGACTTTCTCAGTATGGCTTCCCACTATGCAATACTCTCTATGGAGAACATCTGTAGTCTTAATCATAGTGATAAATGCAACATTCTGAGTTGCTGAGCAAAAGAAGTGCTACATACAATAGAATCACAGTCATTTGTATTCCAGTGACACCCACAACGTGCTAGCCACCGTTCTTACACACACACATACAGTCAGACAGGCCCTAAAGACCGTGTTTTTAGGAAATGACAGCAGTGCTTTAATGACACATCAGTAATTTACATCATCAGAGACACCACCATGATACATGCTGTTAGGCATAATACATCCTAAGCATGCTACCTCTATTCAGAGACAAGTTTAGAAAAGTGTTTTTCTTTATGGGGGTGCAGAATCTTAAAGACTGTGTTTAATTGGTAGTACTTGTTAACTATATAATTCTAAGGACTAATAAATGCTAATTAGTGATACTGATTCCTGAAAAGCCTAACCATATCAACTCACCATTATATGAGATACTATATAAATATATAATAAAAGACAATTAGAGTCTTAAAAATTCACCTGGTAAATGAAACAAAAGGTGATGAGGGAGAAATGGGGTTATAGTGACGGTGTCTTGGTTTTTTTGCATTTTCTTGCTTTGGATGGTCTGTGTGACCAGTTTGCAGGTAGAAACCTGTTTTGCTAAGGGATACAAAAACACAGGCTGGCAGCATTAGCTCAGCTGTTGTCAGCTTACAGACAGCGTTTGTGAACACTTCAGTTCTAGTGGTTTTTATAGGAGACTGTAAAGGCTTCTTGTTATAGTTTACTTTTGATTGCTTACAGTTATTCTGCCTTTAAATCAAGGGCATGTTCTGCCTAAAGGGAAAACCAGTCTCGCATATATGCTGGCTAACAACCTCTCCATTACTAATTAGAGATTTGATTCTCTCCAAACAATATTAGTAGAATGCAACTTCCAAACACAAGGTTTTTGTTGCTTTTTAAAAAATGAAATAGTAATAGAATCTGAAGGGTGTGTGGGGATGTGTGTGTGTGTAAAAAAAGGCACAAAAGTCTAACATTACTTATAGCTTAATGAAGTAATCAAAATGACCAGAGGCTCCAGTCTCTCAGTACCAATTACAAAATGTTCTTTTAGACCTCTGGATACATGAGGCATTGAGGAAGATATGGATGCTTAATGTTGGAAGCCTTCTATCAGAAACAGAAGAGTATCTTGGGGGATAAAAGCATGTCAAAAGGTATGACACACCCTTCTTTGTCAAGATATTCAGAAAAGAAAATATAGAGGATAAACAGACATTCAACAAAGTACATTTTCTCTGTGGGAGAAAAGTGTCATTATAGAGATTTGTAAACTCTTTCCTAACCCTGATTTCTGTAAAACTCTTCTACCAGCATCTCCTATTTTTATTCTCCTGCATTTGCAAAATGGCAGCTTACCTGTTAACTATATTTTTTTCTTTTTAAATTTCGGCTGCAAATAACTTGCAGTTGCTTTTACTGTAACACTTCCTTCCTTGACTCTCTCTTTCACCCTTCCATTTCGTACTGAACACTGAGGGTTTCTTTTTTCCCTTTGGTTTGAGACTTATATGGACTTTAGCTGCAGTATTGGTTGAAAACATTGCCCTTTGTAGTTTTGGTGGTTTTAATATAAAGGTATTTAGATGAAAAATGTAGTAGATGTTTAGTATTTTTTACATGGGGGAAAAAAAAGAGAGAAATAAAGTCTTGGCTAGTGGAGGGGTGTTATTTTTATTGAAAATTTCTGTGGGATCAGAAATTTTCTACTCCCCTATTCCCACTAATAGTTTTAACATTCAGTTATTACATGGGAAACTTGCAGTGGTTCAACACTGATGCTGAAGTAAATGGATTTTACTATTGATTTAACTTAAGTTATCTTTAACCTTTATGCTTAAACTATTACAATCTCTCAATGGGTAATTTATCCTCCTTTGTGACTATTAAGGTGTGAATCAGTTACATTTCTATGGAGATGAGTGAGTTTTGACTTCGGAAGTGTCTACTTAAGCCTTAATCACAAATAAACTAATATATGTCACATCAACCTTTTTGTAAGCATGAACTCTTTTTCTCTCTGTTTGTAAAGGGAGAATAAAAGGGTCCTGATCATGAATTCACACTAGCACTATAAAGAGAGACCATTACAAAGTAAGATTGCTATGAAAATGTATGGAAAAAGCTAAGCATAAAATTTTAACTACTGTGCAGCTCATATTTTTAATGAACAATCACATTTTTCTCTGTCTGCTATATGACATATCTAGAGGTCCTTAAATATACAATAAAAGCAACTTCTAAACTCATTAAAATGGCAGTTGTAATATGGTTATCTCTACTAGTTAAGCATGTTTTCTGGAAAAGAAAAATGAAGACAATTTCTCTGTTACAGAACTAAGAATGCTTAAGAAAAAAGGTTATAGTAGAGCTTTCACTGATTATATAGACATAGAGAAAACAAGGGTGGGAGGGGAAAGTCTCCATTATTTTGCTTTTGAATACAGAATCTTATTCTCTTTTAGGTGTATTCAGGGGTTTTTGGTTTTGGTGTTTTGTTTGGTTTTGGTTTTGTGGGGGGTTTTTTGTTTGGTTGGTTGGTTGGTTTTTTGAAAGTAGTATCCTTACAGTACTAACACTTTGCATATTTTGGATGGAAATTATAAATGTGACTCTGCACTTGGGTGTGCTCCAAAATCTGGTGAATAGGAATCCATCCACGGAATCCTGTAGGTGTTATCCTGGAGTGAGCCATAGTAATGCATTTCTTTAACTTCTCTTCAGATTTTTGACCCCTACACTGAAAAGTAGATCCACCTATTATCAGGAAAAAAACAAGGAACTTTTGACATATGTAAGGAATCAAATAAAAACAGGAAGAAAGGAAAAAAGATGCCTTGAAACCACTGATTTTGCATTGCCAAACATTAAATTCCAGTCCCAACTGGTTTTGTGTGGTCCAAGATGAAAGACTCTAAATTCCTCTCAACCATTTCCTAACCAAGAAGCTTCTTCTAATCTCCTGTCACTCTGCGATTTGGTCTAATATTTTGTCATCTTTGAAGAAAAGTTTCTATACAGAGGCAGAGGCTTACCAGCACACTCTGAAAGCAGCAATTCTGATGCTTCCACTGTAAGCACAATTAAATCATCTTTATGTTGTGTTCACACTGAGTCCAGTATGTTCAGGTCTTATCTGACTTTGACTATATCCATCACTCACCTTGATCTGTTTGTAAGTTATGACTGTTTTCTGTACCTTCTGAGAAACTGAAGTGAAGGGTGTTGGACTACATGTGAAATCAGTACAGCTTAGTTCTATCATTAAGAAGAATTACAGGCTTAAGAAAAGTTGGACTAGTTACTTCCTGCTGCGAGTGGATGGAAGCCAAGTGCTGGAGTGAAAGCACTGCAAGTATTTTAACACCTGACATATTTGGAAGATCCATTCAAGGATTCTCTTGCCAGAATATTTCTTTTGCTGGTGAGCAACTGCCATAACTGAATGCTTAAACTAGAATAAATTTGCTGAAACAAAACTAACATTAAAAAAAAAAAAAAAAAAGTTGTAGAGTAATGCCTGGAGCAAAGGTACCTTTACCATCTCTCTTGCTGGGAATGAATCACTGGCCAAAGAAGACATGAATTTACATCTTACATCAAAATCTGTGTAACTGCTAGAGTGGTGCTTAACAAGATAGCATTTTCTTTTAGCTTTGGCAATCTGATCTGGAACTGCTATGTACAATGCTGACCCAATGTTAATGGAAGAATACCCACAGCCTTAGATCTCCATTGCCTGGGTAAGAAAGCATTACTCACTTCTTATGCTGCATAAACTCTGAGGCACAAGGGGGCTCCTTCTTAATCCTTTACCATACATACATTAAATTAGGATTTTTTTCACCTCAATTTCTCAAAAAGCTTCGTTTTCTTTTTTTTTTTTTTTAATTTTAACTCTAGTTCCCTTTTCTTTCTGGTAAAACAAATCTCTATCCAGAACGTCTGCATTGTATTTAGGTTATGGCCACAGACTCGATGAATATCCTTTAATATCACCAGCGCCTACTTAAATTCCTACCTTACCAATTCTGTCTGCAATGTGAAGATTTAACATGTCTGCCAGTAAGGGTGGAATTAATCAATGTTTACACTAAAAAAAAAATAAACCTTCTATAAAATGTACTATGAAGTCCAAAAGACTATAAATAATGATAGCAGCTTGTAACCTGTGTTGTCAGCTAAATTTCTGAAGGTGCCAGATGAACAATCCCTTTTCTTTTTCTGTTTCATCCCAGTTTCTTCGTCTAGTCTGGGACAAATTTATGCTGTATGCGAGTACAAGAAGTGACTCCTCATAGAATTTCCTCAAGAAGTCTGACAAAAAAAGCTCTTTCTTTGCAGTCCAATAACTGTACTTCATCTTCAAATAACATGCTGATTTTTGACCTGCAAATAATGAAAAATATATGGATGACAGGAGCAGGACAGGGTGGGTTGTGAATGACAGTCCTTGCTGATCGTTGAGGAATTCAGTAACAAGGCTAGTTCAAGGCCTGTGGCTATAGTTTCAAAGGTGAGTGATGGTATTTTCAGCCATTTAAAAAAATCTCAGTAATTCTTTGTGAATCTGGCACGTTTGCCAGTTTCAAACTTCAATGTGTCAATAGAAACTATATTTCAATATCTTTTCCAATGTGATTATTTTTTGGGGTAGAGGCTTGATGTTCCTGTTTCAATTGCTATTAATCATGCTACTAAAAATACCTAAGATAATACTGTGAAAAAATACCAGGACCAGAAGTCTTATGAGACACAGGACCAGGCCAGGTGATCTTCTATGACTCTATGAAGATCCTATCTTTGCAAAAAGCAAGACCCACTGAAATAAGCAGAAATAATTTATCTGACCTTAATCTTGGTCCCAGTTTTGAAAAAAAATCCTACATGACTCAGGATAGTAAAGCACTCTGTAATTTCTATCTCTCCTATGCCATGTGATCCCATTACTACCTACAACCTTTTATTTTCATATGACATTATTAGTCTGCACAAAACACGTTTTCTTATCAGTTTTTCATAAATACTGCTATATAACTGATTGCTAAGCAAAATCTACTTTACAGTAAATCTGTCTGTAAGGCCCCCTGCAAAATTCAGCAGTAATTTATGGAGTGATATTTATAAAGTAGTCAAATAAGATGAAAAGACATCAGAGGAAATAAAGTTTTTCAAGAAGAAAAGCTTTTGCACTGGTGTGACTTGCATTAGTAACAGGACCATGTTTAAGATGGTCTTGTTAATAACAAACATAGTCACATATTTCACACTCTTGGAATGCTGTTTCTTTACAGCCTCAGTCACAAAAAGAAAAATGATTAACAGACATGAAACTGACTTTTTTGGAAAATGCGTTAGAAGGACATTGCAGCATAGATAAAATATAAAACCACAGACCTCACAAATTTTAAATTCTGGAAAGCCTGACCATTCAAGAGGAAGTTTCTACTTAAGCAAACAAATGTTGGAAAGCAAGGAAATATAAAATTAATAGCATGAAGACAACATACATCTGCTGTCGTAGTCCTACCACAGCCAAAGACAAGCTGAGGTAGCTTGTCACCCTTTTTCAGCACTGAATCTCTGATTCTTTTAACCTTACAGACTTCATAACAAAGGAATTTTGACTTGTTTTCCAGATTAAATGCTGGATATTGACTGTTTCATCTAGGTTGCACAATAGATTAGGAGGAAACTCCAGGACAGTGTAGCACAAGTATATCTGTAGGAAGTTTCCAGAAGTAGCATAAATGTCTAAGATTTTATAAGCTCTAGAGATGTGTAAGTAAATGATATGTAGAGGACATAGTCAAAACACAGGACAAATGGAAGTATCATATAATTATCACAAATCTAACATCTAAGGTCTGGAATTCTGGCAAAACAGTTTGGAGTAAGTCAACACCTACAGAATATGAGAACAAAAGAACTCATTAGATAATATTTATGCTTTTCTCATATAAATTTAGAAATAACACTGTTTGAAAGAAGAAAAATGAATAAACAGCATAGTGTCTTAGCCTGCAAAATTGTGCAGCTTGCTAGATTGGGTTTATGATGCAAATTATACTTGAAAGCCTTTGTAATGAAGAACACTTGTTTATGTCATGTGTGTTTGATTCACCATTCAGTTATAGTCCCAAATGGAAACTTGTGATTTGGGATTAGCCCATAACTAATGGTTTTGGATACCAGTTGAATAAAAGAAGTTTCTCATTTTTTACAGATCTAATTAAGTACTGAAGAAGAGAGCATACATTCCTCTAAATTCTCCATTAAAATAAAAAGAATACAGTACTTCTGTCTACATAGGACATCCTAGTGTTGCAATAATTTAAATGAGTGTTAAGGATGGTGAATACTGACAGCGTGCTTTATTGCATACAATGAACATCGCCAACGTTTCTTTTGAAAGAAGAGTTGTAGAATTTCTATGTATCTTATCACTGTTTATGAGATTCATATGGACATTCAGAAATCTTGAATTTCATATTATGAACCAGACAGGGGAAAAAAATAAATAAATGAGAAATATAAAGAAAATAGAACACTATGAAAGCTCATCCTCCCCATATA
>NW_010235141.1:224447-231854 GCF_000690775.1 Eurypyga helias
AATTTCAATTTGAAATATTATTGTCCCAGTCTGCTTGGAAGAATGTTGCGCATTATCTAGACTAAGAGGTTGAAGCTGGTCTTGTGTTTGACTTGTTTCCAAAAGATGCAGGTATTTTGTTTATTCTTTCTACTTCCTGAGTTAATCTAAACTTTTGACTAATGACACATTTTCACATAGCTGATTAATTTGGTATAGCTCTTTAGGAAAACATGTGATCCCTGTGCTGCTGGTGGCATGTCTTTTGAGTGGATTTATTTCTTCCATAGTAGCAATTAACTGTGAAGATGGAACAGAATATGCAGAGATTTTTAATATTGAAGAAGGAACTGATCGGGGGGAGAAGAATGAAAGATAGCAATCTGAAAAGATGAAAGGTATAGAATTGTATAGTATCATTAAACATTGTGGTGCATACAGTCCCTCTCCCTACATCTTAGCTCTTGCCAATAAACTTGATATTTAAAGCATGCATTTAAAAAAAATAAATTTCTTACTATTCCATGTAGACTTAATTAGTGGAGTGCTCTGTCTGTGTACTTGTTCATGTTCTCTCCATCTTGCTCCATGTGGGACAGTTATTTTCCCACCCTGCATTTAGAAAAACCCTTATACACATAGTTGGAAATACATGTTAAGTCAGGCCCACGTACCTTGTTCATATGTCAACTGAATCCCTTTGAATTCAATATAAGATCCATTCTCTGCCAAACATGCATATGCAACATTGTTTTAATCCCTTTTAATTCTAGTGAGATACTACTTGTGTAAGAACACTTCTCTCTAAGAAGGAAAGTGGAAGATGGAAGACAAGAAGGAAAAATGTCCTGTTTTACTGTAGAAGTGCAGAATGGTTCAACATTTTTGAGGAGAGCTATGTATAGAAATCATTCTGACGCTATAAACATTCAAATCAAAAGTTTATTTTTCTGCTTTGTTTATGGCAATGACCCAAAGGTCCTGGAGACAATGGGAAGCAAATCTTTACGCCACCATAAAGAGATTCTGCTGCAGGAAAGGCCCTTGAATGGCTATGTAAGCAGTCAAAAGATAAGTGCTGAAAAAAGGTGTAAAATCCTCGAGGCAGGAGCTCACAAGCATCCACTACAAATATCTGTCTTGAGGTCTGTAATTAGTCTTCTGTGTCCATTAATGCAAGACATGAAGGAATGAGCTGATTTGTTGCAGGAGGGATTTTGTCCAGGTGTATAGAGAAGAGTCCAAACCATAATGACAGTTAAGTCTTACAATACAGTGCCTAATGCTTCGTTTTGTGTTTCTATGCTTTGAGATCAGAGAAACATTGTATTAGATAGAGTGTCTGCTTTTTAGTAAAACTTTATATATTGAAGTTTTCAAATTTTTTTCTTCTTGTTCCACCAAGGATCTTTATTATACTTCTTACTGATCAGCACCCACTGGTGTTCATAGATGACTTTTAGATTACTATTGCCAAAGAAATAGTTCGTCTACTACAACAGTTTTTCATATTATTAGTATTAGTATTACTGCTTGTAATACTGCTCCTACTACTGCTACTACTATTTTTTCAGCTGTCTTTGCATGACCGGTACAAGAAATAACCTTCTAATATTTGTTTTGTGCTAACAACTCTTAGAATTTTAATTCAAAATGAAAGCAGAAAAACAGAAGGTACACAAAGAACTATCAGTCAAAAAGTTTGCAAATAAACACCGAATAATACCCAGGATAAAAAGCAAATAACCTGATCCCCAAAACATCCTCTTAGTGAGCTTAACACATGCCTTCAGTTTCTGTCACAACACAAAGAAATAGCAGCAACCATAACAGTAATGTGGCAACATTTTGCTTCACATACCTAACTCTAATTACAAAAACTCACTGTTGAATTTACTCAGTGAGGTATAATAAGTTTCAGGGACTTATCACAATTTTCAAAACATATTACAGTCTCAGTACTGGAAATCTGTTTTTTTGTGTTGCAGGATATTTACATAGAAAAATGGTAATGTAATATTTAATCTTTAATGACAGGAATATCAGCTGGAAGAGAACATTCTCCATATTGCTTTGAAAACATGAATATTGCACTGGAAGTATAGATATTCTCTTTTTATTAGGAGGGCATTATTAACCATATTAAACACAAAAATCTCATTTTATTCTACAAATTATAACATATGAAAACACTGGGAAGCTCAGCAAACAGGGCCTTTGAAGTCATAAACAGAGGAAAGTTATAAAACTTGCATGGGAAAATGACAAACTATTTATTGTAGGGTATTGCTCAAACTTGCATTATTTTTACAGGCCATAAGGCAACAGTAATTTTTTTAAAGCTCTTGTTGCAGTAGCAGAACATGCTCTTGCTTTCATAGCCTACTTTCTCAGGTGGTTGCCACATGTTTGGCTTCTGTGCAAAGGTATATTATTTCATGACTTACCTCTCTGGCACACAGTTTGGTTGAGAATGTGAAGATTTCTTTTAGAATTAGAATGTTTAGCCATTCTGCAGAATAAATATAAACCAGCACAGCAGAGGCTAAACTGTGGATTACAGACAGAGGAAACAGTTGAAGAATCAGTCCAGATATAGATTCTGGCAACTGCTCAGGGGCTTTATACCAGGCTCGAAATGTAGAAGCAGTTATCATAGTGCACTGAGAGACTGTCCCAAAATTACTTTTCTAAAAGGGAATGTTTAGCTGTAAAGTTGTCTGTTAAAAACTCAGAAACTTTACCCAGTACTGGCTAAGCCCAAGGCTTCAGAACCAGCCTTAGGACTGCAAAAGTCCATGAGTTGTCCTTCCCACCACTAATAAGTATTAGAGCCAAAATAGCAACCTACCCTCCACCCACCAAATATCTCTTGTAAATTAATCTCATGGAAATCTTCCCTGAGGTCTAAAAATTTCAGTCAGCTTGTTTATTCATTTTGCTCTTTTGGGAGATCTCTGGGACCACAACCAAGTAAGGCCAGAAAAACACTGTAAGAGGCTGTTTTTATGGTATTTACCATCTGACCAGAAAGAATTATAGAAATCTCCCAGAGATGTTTACAATCAAGAGGTTTGCATAGCAAGAGAACTTATGAGTGCTTTTACTAAAACACTTCATTTGCCAACCTTTTTAAGTTTTACCCTCACTAGAACTGAAATTATCTCAGCTCATACAGAACACAAAAATAAAGGCAATAGTACAAAAATAAAAGCCTAGTACTATATGGAAATATGGCGAGGTTAAAAAGTCTTCCATTCAATGCATGAGCTGGTAGAGGCTGGGGTATTATTTTTCTCAGTAGCATAAGCACAGTTGCTTCTCTATTTTTTTCAGCCCTGCATTTTGAACAGTTCTCTTCTTTCACCTAGCAACAAGTAATTCTCAGACAATATATTAAAACTGGTAAACTGTGTTGCTCTTTTCTTCTGCAATTCCTCATCATGTTGCTGTTTAAATTAAATTATTTTTTATTGTCAGAGGGAAGTAATCAGAATTGTGGGAGGAGACTGGCAAAATGCACCATGTTTGCTGGGTTTGACTCTTGCAGCTAGACCAACTTCCTCTGGTGTCTTCACCACTGAGGACTGTGAGCTACGCACACAGAGGTCAGTTGTGCTAACATCCATGGGACAGATTTTATCTGTTATGGCAGTGCAAACGCCAAAGAAGGTGCTTGTTCATGTCATTACCACGTCTGTATATATCCTGAATTTTCCAGTTAGCAGCATAGCTCGCTGGGTGTATATGCAAGACTGAGCACTGGGTCATCTGCTCATGAGGTATTAGCTATATCCTTCATAGTCTTAATGTGAGTCTCAGAAATATTTTCCCCATCTTCTTGTCCCAGACACAGGACTTCAAACTGCCTGGGGATGCAGTATTTAATCCAGGGCAAAATCCTGTCTCCAGTACTAGCTAATAAAGCAATTGCTAATAAAATTTGCTAATAAAGGCAGACATTTTTCCTAGATGCACAGTGTAAAGATGTGGGAAACACTAAGAAAATTAATCTGGTGTTCACTGCAAGCTTAATGTTTCTGGTAGGAAATACGTAATTTATCAATAATTTATAATAAAAAGGTTGTTTGATACTGTCAATATTGTCATCTCTAAGATTTAGGGACATGCCATCTTCTTGGAGTTTATTTTCTGCCTTTCTCTTAAACATTTTTTTCCCATTAAATACTCCCAGGAACAAACATTCATTCTTTATAAAATTAGTTGTAATACTTAAACAGAGTACCAATCACTTTTTGAACAGTCAAATTTTAACTCCCTATGTGGATCTACATCTTCATCCTTCAAATATGCTTAAACAGGTAATTTCTTATATTCATTTAGATGAATACTTTTATTGATTTGTAGAAAGTCCTCATGAGGATATATTCTTGAATAATTAATTATTTATGAAAGGAAGGCCATAGGTCCTACTATAAAATGTCTAAAAGTAAAACCTTAGCAGCAAAACTGGTTATCAGCACTTCTTTCTTCAAAAATGTAGAAAGTAAACAGATAAACTTATTATTTATCACCTTGTTCAATAAAACAGGATTCTGCATTATGCTGTTATCACTTTAGCTCACCAAAGAATTTAAAATTAGTTGCATTCATGCTGAAATACTTTGCTGAGTTAAGGCCTAGATGGATAATCCATAATTCACATATACAGTGAAAGGTTAAGACTTTGAGGTCAGCTTGATCTCTGGACTTTGGAATTTCACGCAAAAAGTTTACTTACAAGACATAATGGAGTGTGGCAAGTATTCAAAAAAGTACTTCTTTATACAGTTTATAATAAATTCACTTCTTTATGTACTGTATTCACTAGAGATTCATATTCTCCTCATAAACCCTGTAATAAAAATTTTATTTCTGATTTCAAATGCTGTGATACTTTTTGTAATAGTAAATGTTGTCCCAAAGGGACTGTGAATATGCTGATCACAAAAAAAAAATCTCATGGGAACTTCCATAACAATGAACTAAAGACCTTCTGACTTCTCACAAGAAAGTGAGGACAATCTCTCTTTAATATCTGTGTCTACTGTCCAATTTTCACACAACATTGTGACATATTTAGCTGCATGAAAGAGGTTATCTATATCATATACCAAAAAATCCAACTTGCTATGTGTACGGGTTTAGCAGCAGATAATTTATTCATGAATTAGAATATTTTAGAGTGTATTATTTTGAAATACAGTGCAATGCTTCTTCTAAATATTATTCCTTCAACTCTTCCCTCAAATAAGGAATTTTAAATAACTTAAATATTGTTCTAGATAAAATTTTAAGTTAGTGTCTATCCTGGTTTTAACCCTAGCTGGCAACTAAGCACCGGGGAGCTGCTTGCTCATTCCTCCCACACCCTTCCCTGGTTGGATGGGGAGAAGAATGAGGAAAAAAAAAAAGGTAAAACTTGAGGGTTGAGATAAAGAAATTTAAATAGGACAGCAAGGGAAGAGATAATAATAATGACAATAATAATGATAAAAGAATACACAAAACAAGTGATGTACCGTACAATTGCTAACCACCTGCTGACCATCCAGCCAGTCACTGAGCAGCGATCACTGCCCCACAGCCAACTCCCCCTAGTTCATATACTGAGCATGATATCATATGGTATGGGATGTCCCCTTGGGCAGTTTGGGTCAGCTGTCCAGGCTGTGCTCCCTCCCAGCTTCTTGTGCACCTCCATGCTGGCAGAGCAAGGGAACCTGAAAAGTCCTTGAGTTAGTATAAGCACGGCTTAGTAACAGCAAAACCATCAGTGTGTTATCACATTGTTCTCATGCTAAATCCAAAACACAGCACTAACCAGCTACTGGGAGGAAAATTAACTCTATCCCAGCTGAAATAAGGACAGTGTCTCACACCTTGTATGGTCTCTGAACTTTTGGCCAAATTTATCTTTTTATATATTTCAGTCCATATTATCCAAGTAGACTCAGTTTCACTGCTAAATTTGGCTTGGAAATAGAGATTTGCAAGTGGGATTTCACTTCAAGAACTGCTGATGGATCTCTTTCTTTCTCTTACTCATGCGGTACCTACTATTAGAGTACCTGTCTGCCTTAGACTCTTCAGCTTATCTATATTCACAGTCCTTCAGAGAGATTGTCTTGCACAAAGAAACACAGCACAAAGAATTCAAACAACTGTTCTAAAGTCACACTACAGTCGACGAAAATGACATCTAACTCTGTACTTCTGTATCATTGAAGACTGCTATTATCATTACACTGTTTTGCCATTCTCCCTTTTCTTTCTGTATCACATTCTTAATTTAACTCCTGGAATTTTTCGGCCTTTACTTTTCCTTTCTTCATCTGAATTACATACTCTATCTGGCAATCTTCCCTGTCCCTGAAACCAGAACTCTTTTTGGCTCAGTATGAACTTGGCTTAATCCTTTCCTATAACTAAAAGCACCTGCCATTCCTTTCCCTTGTTCTGGATAGTATTTTTTGAGGTTTAAACACATCTCTGCTTTGTTCCAGAGTGTTGCTTGCTTTCCACAAGATACAATTTCACTTTAACACAGGTTGCAAGTGGACCCTATTTAGGTTATTCTTCACACATCAGGAGAAGAAAAGGAATAAAAGACCCCTTTCTTTCCAAAAATCTTCAGCCGCAGTCTATGCAACACTCAGCAGTGATCTGGATACCTTAGACTTAAGGGAAATTAGTATGTTTTTTTCATTTTGTTGACCAGCGTTGCAGTTTTTTAATGACCATGTACGTTGGTACAATGCAGGGGAAGTTACGCTGCCTTCTGGGTGGTAAGGTGAGATGGCAACCCAGAGGAGGAAACAGCACAAACAACAGCAACAACAGATCTGTGGAGGCTGATGACAAGAGGAAAGTTTTCAACCCAAATGTTACAGAGAGAGGTTTAGTGAGTAGATGAATAGTTAAATCTGCAGCACTGAGGGGGAAGTAAGTTCTGGCGTAACCCAGAACCAGCCAGAACAGTTTCTCTGGCCATGCCTTAATTAGATGCAAAGGGAATAACACCTATGAGTCTCTAAACACTGAAATAAAAAATGCTCCCAGCATTTTGGAATTTCAGTCTTAATTATATTCTTATCAACGTGAAACCTGCATTTATCTAAAAGCTGATATTTCAGGATCACAGCCTCCTTTCCTGTGATACCCCTGCATTATAAACTGAAGTTGTGTATATTCTGTGCTAGAATAGTTACCTATGCTGAGATAAGCCAATTAGATATACTGCAGGATGGAGAAAAAATGCCTATGGCAAGTCACAAAGGAACTCTCACAGTCAGAATTTATCTTTACTTCAGTAAAACTGCAATTAATTTTGGCTGGAATTTAAACAGAGAAAAAGACTGCATCAACTAAAAGCTTAATAAACATTTCAGAAATGTGGTCCCATACACTCATAGAATCATAGAATCA
>NW_010235142.1:0-11342 GCF_000690775.1 Eurypyga helias
CACCTCCCCGTCATCTGCAAAAGGCCTTGGGAGTCTGGAGAGCTCCCCGCTGACTGGAAGCTAGCCAGCCTTATTCCAGTTCCCAAGAAGGTCCTGAGGGAAGACCCAGGAAACCTCATACCTGTTAATCTAACCTCAGGACCTTGAAAAATATGGAGAAGATCATACTATATGCTACTTAAAGACATTTAAAGAACAATTTAGTCATCAGGCACAGTCAACAGGGGTTCACAAAGGGAAAGTCACATTTAACCAATTTCATGTCTTTCTATAAGGTCACCCACCCAGTGGATGAAGAGAAGGTGGTGGATGTAGTTTTTCTTGGGTTTAATAAGGCTTTTGATACTGTCCCTCCCAACATCTTTCTGGACAAGTTGTCCAGCTGTGGGATAAGCAGGTACGTGGTTGCCTGGCTGAAGACCTGGCTGAACAGCACAGCTCACAGGGCTGTAGTGAATGGGGCTACATCAGGCTGGCGACCAGTCACCAGTGCTGTTCCCCAGGGCTCAATTGTAGAGCCAGTTCTGTTTAGTCAAGTTTTGTGACTTAGGATTCACATTCTTTTTTTTGGTACTTCTGGTACCAGCTGTTGTTTTTCTGGTTGGCACAAAACGCGAATAGTACAAAATTGGAGTCACAATACTAAAGAAACACCTGTAAAAGTTTCTTAGGATCTTCTGGGTTTTGGACTGAAAGCCAGCATCAGTTCTTATTTTATTTCAACATTCATGTTCCTCTGTTAAGGAATAAAAAGCCTTTTACCACTTGTTATTTGAATATCTCTTTCATGATGTGCATTTTGTTGACCTCACTTAAGCAGACTAGTGGGGGAAAATGTTCACACAAATTAAAACTTCAAATAAACAGGTATATCGAATGATTAATGACAACAGAAAGAAACTCTAGATACATGCACTCCACTGTGTGTAAGGTATAGATATATATTGGTAAGATGCAAAAGAAATTATGCTTTGTCTTTAGCAATTATCCTGTGATGTGCACTTAAAGGATAGGACTTAGAGTTGTGTAACACCTGTGTTATTGTACGGTAGTTTTTTTCAAAGTAGCTTAACATCAAACATTACAGCACTCCCCCTTTTGGTTTGAAACACCAAGCATTTTTTAATGTTAAACTCTCCCAACTGATGGCTTGAACAGCAGGTGATCAATTAGATACATGAAAATAACTTCAGAATATAGTCCCACGATGACAGTAATGGGCTGATTTCATTCACCAGCACAATCACATTTCATTTTGCTGCCATAACATTCTTTAACGAACTTTTTTAATCTAGGCAGTATAGCCAAGACTTGCTGTGATACTCAAGTAGCATTGTGGACACAAAATTCTTGTTGTCTGCATGGAATACTGAGAAGTTGAAAAAATGTGTTGTCCAAAAGTTCTGGAAGAAGAATCCTTTTGTAGAACTGGAGTTTATTAGATAGACTTGCTGTTTTTAGGAAATACTGTATAATGAACTGGTGGCGTTTTAATCAGAAGGCCCAAAGCATGAAATTATGATGCATTTGTGTTGTACTTCAATTTAACCCGGGTTGGATCTAATCTGACAAAACAACTGCAAGCCTAAAACAATTCCTTTTTAAAAATATTTTTAAATTTATGTTATTATATGTCACCTCTCTACATTTTGTATCATTTAATTCCCCTTCATTCTAATTGCTTAAATAGCACTAGTTAGAATGAAAGGTCTTATACAAAGAGAATATTCAGAGTTGTTCTTATGGCTTGACAAGATCTCTTCTGGCAAATGTTAATTGGTGTGCAACCTGCTTCAGACAAACTCACATACAGTGGAGTATTGGAAATTGGTGGTATTATGAAGGCCATGAAATGCTTCAGTATGTAGACATGTACAAATTGCTTTTCCAATTACATTGAACATCTGTTTAGATTTAAATGTTTGGAAAAATACTCTTCCGTCATGTGAAATTACTGTCAGTAATTTTAATGCTATCAAATTTTAATGCTATCAAATCCTAGTATTTACTTATGTAATATTAAATAACAGGTACTGCTGTTGAGGTAGAAGTAACCCTGAACACAAAATTGAGGAGTCAAAGTTGTGTATAATTTCCACAATAGTTCAGAACATTCGAAGTGTGAATTTACCCAGGCAAACTATTTCATGCCTCTGTTCATGCAAACTGATGTAAGATTTTAAGTGAAAAAAATCAGTCCTTAGTATTTCCCTTTTTTTTTTCCCTTGGTGCCTCATAGCTTCTATAAAAACTTGTTTCAACAAGTATGTGCTCTAATCAACTGGTCTGCAGAAGGTATGAAGCTGGTTTTCTGGAGAACACGTAAGGGATTCTGCCTCTGTATAGACACTGTGAACTCTCCAGATTCCTGGTAACAATTGTGCTGGGAACAGAGATGAGGAGAGCATGTCTTAAGGGGCTGATAGGGCTTATAATCAGTGTGCAGCTTCCTGAATATAAGTTTTCAGGGATATTGTTCATGGTAATTCCGCATGGAATTGCTGATCCTTCAGTTTCTCAGTTTAGTCGTCGTACCTGCCTTCTGTGGTGTCCATGCCCCTGACAGGGCAGAACAAATTTCAGGCTTTTTATATGCCAGGTCTGACCATAAATGGGAACATAATGTGGACGATCAATGCAGAAATGGAAATGTAATGCTTTATCAGGTTTTCTGTGTTTTTAGGGGTGCATTTAGAACTTCATAATTTTCTAACATTTAAGGTAGGCTTAAGGAAATGAACAGTGCTTTCCTAAGATTGGTTTCCATTAAGTAGTTGATGTATATTTTCCAGCCGAATGAGATTTCGTTACAGGAACCTCAGTAAAATGTATAGTATAAAAGCCAGGGACGTTACCGTAGGCTATTGTGAAATCTGTGCATTAGCACTGAAAACTGTGACATTTCTGTTGTGTTTTATAAATATAGGTCCTGTATTTTCAATGTTAAGGTTAATGGCATAGGATCATTAATTTCAAAGCAGAAGTAGTCTGCAAGCCCTGTGAGGTTGATAGGAAGCACTGTATTTTAAAACTGATATTGGCTTTTGCTCACAATTATATATGCGGTATTTACATACTAATTGCTTCTATCATTAAATTCTCACAGGGCGTCTAATGTACATCATTGACTAAGTAACTGTGAAATGTACTGTTTTCAAGACTATGTCTTGGGTTTTTTTGAATGAGGATAGTTTCTGGACTAAATCACCTCTTTCCTGTGTTCACCCATAGCTCTGAAATACCTGCCTGGCTTTAGATTTCTTTTTGCCTTACTGCGTCTTGGAGAGAATTTTTATGGTTGGGTAATAAAACTCATGAAATTAAATGTTAATAATGGAAAAGGAGTTAAGTACTGAACTGCTGGAAGGGAGTGGAAGATATTGATACAAAGTGGGAACTTATTTTCCTCCCAAGTGTGCTTCTCCATACACGTCTTGCAAGTAGCACTCTTGAATCCCAACTCCTTGGTGTACGCATGGTTAGGAGTTCTGCGTCTTAACTGCTTCTGTTATGAAGGTCAGTGTTAATGGGGCACGGTGTAAATCAGGAAAGGTCTTTATGTGCCAGAGCTTCTGCTGCTGAAAGTTCCTTTGACTGCCCAGGACGTAAAGCGCTGAGGAAGAACGCAACACTCACACTGAACAGCATTAATCCTGTTTACCAGTGCAGTCTGTCTGTGTTTCTCCACAGCGCTCCTTTGACTTCAGTCAAAATGCTGTAGTTCACATCACCGTCGCAGTTCCCTTTCTAAAGGGTTAGTGCAACAAACAAAGGCCAGTGCAATAAATACAGAAAGTGCAGGGATAAACCGCTTATGCGGAGAGGTGTAGCAAGTCTCTGCCTGCAGCCGGCTGAGGGTCCGCAGGCAGATACTCCCATCTGGATGTACTGGGCAGGTGCCAGCGTTAAGTGGCATTCCTCTGTGGATGAGCAAGTTTAGCAGTCCTGGGAAGGGGTGGGTACTCTGAGCTGACAGACTAGCTCTAACAAAACCACGAAGGATGTATAAATAAACCGCAGCACTTAGGTGGCAGGTGAAAGATGGATGGAGTACTTGAAAGAAGGCTCTTGGGAACTCGGTGTGGCGTGCAAGATTGAAAAACCTATACTGATTATGCACTTTGTACTGGGAGAAACAGGTGAGGTCCCCGAGGACCATCAGAAGCCAAGTGATATATTAGCATGATGGTACAATGGTTTTGTTAACGGTCCTATACTGCATACTTTGCATGCTTTGTACTTTGTGCATACTTTGTACTGGGAGAAACAGGTGAGGTCCCTGAGGACGGTCAGAAACCAAGTGATATATTAGCATGATGGTACAATGGTTTTGTTAACGGTTCCTTTGCTTACTATTAGCCCAGCCGTAAGTTTGTGAATATTTGAAGCTTCCTGACTTTTGAGATTTCTTTTCCTTCTATAAATGTATTCTTGCCATAACATGCCTGTCAATCTGAGAAAAGGCATGATTTCTGGAACAGAACTATTAGAAGTGTTCTTACTCTTCAATAGTGTTAAAGATTGCACATTTTGCAGTAACAGTTCTCCTCTGTGTTGGACAAACTCCTCGGTGCACGCTTCAGTCCAGAGTTGCAACTGCGTGCGACTTACTTCTCTACCACATGGCAAAAAGGTACTTGTGAAAACTCTCAGTTGTGCAAAGCCCCACAGAAACCATCACAGTTTGCTCTTCATCATTGCTGGCTCTTTGGGATATGAACCCTGAATTTGATGAGCCTATGAAATACCTACAGAATCGTTATGAGAACTCTGGCGATGGAAAGGCTCTCCGGATTCCCTCCCCATCTGTGGTACACAGCGCTTGAAGGCATGGCAGCCCTAGCGTAGTGCCACTGTTGGAATGTGCTTACATTCATTTGCATTCACAAGTTAATTTCCACAGAGGAAAACATCTGGAAACTTGCTTTGTTTTTGTTCAATATGAGATTGAAGTCACAATGAAATAAAATAAAATAAAAGCCTTTCATGTGACAGTCGTGACACCAAAATTATATAACCCATGTACAAGAAAGGATACTTCTCTATTCTTACGTTCACTTGCATTTTTAATAATTATTTTTAGTTAGTTTTTTCCATGTTTTTGATCAGAGAAACTGCAAACTTAATATTTAAATACTGAATACAGTATTTGTAACCATCTAAAGTTGGAAAAATATTCTCGAAAAGCAGTGATTTGTAACACCGTTGCTAGCAGTTACTGGCAATTCTAACTGGAAGAAGCAGCACCAGCCTGTTGCAGTAATAAAATCGCTGTTTCTACAGCACCTTCCGGGCGATCGGTGTGGAGCTATCAGTGTTGTACATGAAAGGTATGCCGCAGCTGGAGACAGGCGCTTTGATCCCAGAGCCAGTGCTCTGAATGCAGCCCCAGCCCATCTTGCTATCAGGATGAGCCAGGTCTCATATCCAAAAGCAGTAGAGCCGACGACCTTTGCTTAAATATTTCTGTGCATTTAGGATTTACAAATTCAAACCCACCAAAGATGTGGTTTTACAATCACATTTCAGTTCTCAGGAAGAACACATGTCTGAAAAGAGTATGTGTTAACCGACGAGGACAGATTCTCTCCTCTGCCCCGTTTCCAGACTGATGGTGCAAGAGGTCATCACGGAGGTATACTTGGGCACCTGAGGAAGGGGCCTGATTTTTGAGTACCCAAAAAGCCCCCCTGAAACCAGGGTCAGCTCTGCAACTCTGAAAATCGGAGCATTTATGCAGTTAATTACAGGTGTGTGTCCTTTCATTTTGGGATGTTTTGGCCTGAGTTATAAGTTTTTGTTCTCTTAATATCCTTGCTAGCCATTTTAAATATTAATTATACCATATGCTAATAAGCCCCTCTGAAATGCTTGCTGCTCCACGAGACTAACGGTCTTATCCTTTACTGGAATATGGTCTGCTATCAGAATAAAAGTACCTTCTTTTACTCCCATTATTTTCCAATACATCTGATGAAAGCATTTGAGATTTATGTAGTCGTATTTAGCAGCTGTCTCCTATTTACCTAGATTGTGAGATATAAATTGAATTTAGTGCTTTTTCTCAAGAATAACTATGTGTTTGATGATTAGACAATGGCAAAGGTGTTTCTGCTCTGTCACAAATGCTTTTCATTGTTTAATACTTTTTGGGTTATTTAATATTTTATTCTTTTGTGCGTTATACTGTGGCTGATTTATCAGTAAGGTCTTTTTCATTTTTATTTTATAGCAGTAGGTGCTAAGGGAAGTAAAACATTCATATGAGAACTATCAGGGTCATAAGATCTACTCGTAAGCATGATCGTATCTTACTTCAGTTATTGAATCTGAAGGATGATTTAGGAAATTGAATTACTAAAAACATTAATTGCCTGGTTCATGCAGGCCATAAAAACAATTTGCTGAGTACGTTCTCAGAGAGAAACAGCGTGAGGCCAGAACTTGAATAACAGACTTTCATAGGGTGCCTGAGGAGGAGCTCACGGTGGTGAATATATTGAACTGCTAAAAGAATTCCGGAAACTTATCGAGGAAACCTGATGAAGTTTTGGCATCTTTATGCTTACTTCTGAACTGCTTTTAGTCTAATATGCAAGTTTCATAATTTAAGATTTTTGGTATTTCAGTTAATGGATGACAGGGAGTAAGATTTTCATTGGGACACTTACACAGAGCTTTGGGGGAGGAAGACGCTCTGTGGAAGGGGTTGTCTACAACTGTAGCAAAAAGAAGTTGCTGGTGTAGGAAATTAATGAGGGTGATTACTCATACAGGAGTTGAGGAAAAGCTGAAAAATGAGGGTTCTCACTGTTTAAAGACACCTGCTAATGATGTCAGTCATACAAAAAGTGTAAGGGGCAAGAATGAAACATACAGCAAAACTGAAGGAGGGACAACTGAGAAATTCTGGAAAGCTAATACAGTGTCAAACATAAGAGTCAAATAAAAAACGACGTGGCCAACTCCCTGCTTCCCCTAATGCATGCAAAACCTATACATAGCTGTATACCAACATGAGATGTGTAAGAGAAAAAATAGATGACTTGAAATTCTTGGCAAAGAGAGAGGATCTTGACAAAGTAGTCATTACAGAATAATGTTGGAATGACAAAAATCAATAGGAGAGTGTAATACCTGGCTATAAACTGAACAGGAAGGACAGATTAGGTCATAGAGCTGGGGGAGTAGTATTAGGGCGATACCATTGAGCCTTCTGATCAGGAAACGGATATTGAGTCCAAAATGCTGAAGGAGATCAAAGAATAAACTAAGCCTAATGAGGTAGTAATAATGGGTGACTTCAACTACCTTCAGCTGGTCAAATGTCACAGTGGGATAGAGCATAAGGGAAGCAATTTCTCATCACTCCGAGTGACTGCCTTTTTGGAACATTAAGTTCTAGAGCATGCAAACGGAATGGCAAGTGACGTACAGGAATGCTGGTAAGAAACTCTGTAAGTCCTGTATCAGAGCAGGCTTTTTTGGGTCAAAGTCATGGCCGCTGTAAAACTTGAATTCAACACTGAAAAGCCAATAGCTAGTTTATAGAACCCCTGTTAGACCAAAGGATGTAAAAGCTCTTTAGGCAAAAGACACGAAATATAAAGTAAGGAAATTAAATCCTAAGGATCAACCTGGAATCCAGTTGAGGTGTTCCACAGTAGAATAAGAGACACAGCAGCCAAGTAGAAAAGCAAGAAGTACTTGAATATGGTTACATGGATCAGGATTTTTTTTGAACCAAAGATATATGCTTCAGGCATCCCATCCCTAATAAAAGGTAATTTTTTCTACCACATGTGTATAAAGCAGTGAAGCTTAAGAAGGACTTTGCCAAAGCCATCCCCTCACACGAAGAAAAAGAGTCTACCAGAGCAAACAGTCTGTAAGACAAGGGCCTAGCAGAAAGCAGAAATGGAGAATAAGGACATTCTAGTGAACTGTGGTTTTCTTTTGTTCTATTCATTTAGTATCACAGATGTGGTGCCAGGGACATAAAGTACTATAACATATAGCATTTAGTGTGTCAGAATAAGGGACTGAGAGCAAAGACGTACATTAACAAGCAACCAGAAACAAACAAACCGCCCCAGATTTCACTCATTCAAAAATTTGTAAAGAACATTACTTTTGTTTGAATTAAGTAGTTCCAGCATGAAATGGTGAGACTTCAAATATGAGAGGTAGATGCATGTAAAGGGGAGATAGATGTGTTTCACTAATACAATACTTGCATGCCTCATACATTAGAGAGATGGTATTACCTTCTCCAGATGAGCCCTATATGTTAGAAACTGTGTTTGGAAAGAATGAGAGTAAAATTAATAGTGATAAAAGACAACTCTCATTGGCAACATGACTTGAAAATACTGTGACTATTGCACTGAAAAAAGGGGGGGAACATGCTGATGTGCAAAACATTGTGCTGCATAACCTTGTTCCCAAGTAGAACGATGCATCAGATAGGGATACATTTAATATCCTTTTCAAATTTCAGATGAGTTCACATGTTTTTATTTGGCAAGAGGTGCTTTTAGGATGTGGGATGGGATTCCAGTATGGTGCTGTGTTCACAACATGCTCTGTTACTTCTTCAAGGGGTGATTATGGCCATGGTTCTATGTTCAGCATATACAGGAAAAACAGTATTATTATTTTCTTGTGGTTTGGAGGCACTAGTAGCAATTACATTTACCAACAGCCAGCTATCTCGTGGCTAGAAAAATACAGAGAAAGTGGTTACATCATTTCCTTTGTGGCCCTGAAAATCCTTTTCGCTAAACTCTAGATGAAACTGTAAGAGAGTGGTGTCTGTAGAAATGCGTATTTTGAATGCATGGCTTTACATTAAATATGACTTTTAAAGTTGGGGGGCGCATGCTGACAATGTTTGGTATGTTTCTGATTCCACTGTCTCCTTCAGTTGGGATTTGGGAGCTGATTGTCTCTCAGGTAGTACGTGGAATGGGTTTGAAACCTTGCTGGCAGGCAGTTCAGAGAGACACGGCAGCGTCATGGGTGATTGGTTATGTGCATACTCGGTTACATTAGGGTTGAAATGAGCTCACATGATAGGAAACAAATCTTGTGATAATTTCAAAACTGGCCAGATGTTTACAAAAAACCCTGTTATTTATGTGAAAAAAGGCAGAAATAATGTTTCTAGTTCTCCTACCTGCCATTTGTGCTGCTTCATCAATAATACAATCGTTTTATCTCCTTAGCATGGAAGAGCCATTCATTTTTGAGGAATGCCAGGAACATTAATGCTTGTTAATAATATTAATGATTCATTTCTGTTTCACAACTTTTGTTTCTTTGCTATATAATCTTTTCATCCAAAGAGCTCTTTTGTATATGCATTGTCACATCATCAAGCATCAGATATTCTTGCAAGTTGTAGAGTGTCCAAGAAAAAAACAGATTTCTTTAAATCTTCTTGAAGCCATATCCTGCGAGGTGATAGTTTTTCTGTCTGTTTTTTAGGTTGAAAAATAAGTACTCACACATCAGTCCCAAAGAAAACCACCACATGCAGTAATAGCCTTACTAGTTTAAGGAACAGAACAATCATAGAAAAATGAGTTTCCCTTTTTCCCTTGAAGGACCTGTGATAGTAGAAAAAGTGTCTTGCATCATTGTATGTACCATGTAATCTTGTAAAGAATGAGTCTTAAGTCCCAAGCGGACAAAGGTAGAGCTGCTATTTGAATCTATATTTTCATCCTTTCAAGTCTTTTACATGAAGTTTAAAATTCTTTCTGCAGCCATATTGTATTTTTATATTGTAATTGTATTTCTTTTCAAGTTTATTTTATTGTCCTTTTCTTCCTTATATGTCACTTAGCTTTTAAGTGAGACTCAAATATGGATAGAGAAATTATAATATTGAACCAAACATGCTCACTGGTAATATAAATATTAACACAGGAAAGTTGTGTCAGTTGAATAATTGTTTTGAACAAGGTGGGCATACACAGTGTAGCTAGAGTTAATATTTGATCCTCTTTGTGAAAGCAGATGGCTAAGGGATTTTAACTCTGCCTGTTATAAAATTTTTAACCACTTTTTAACTTGCAGTTATTAACATCATCAGGGAAAAGAGCAAAATTAATTATTGAGGTTATTATATCTGAATTACTGTGAGCTTCATAGCAGCTGATACAAGTATCCTCTATTGTTTTTCTCATGACAAGCTAAGAGGAAATGATGAAACAGCTGAGAATATATATGATGAAATGTATTAAATTACACTTGGTTTGTATTACACAAGAAAAACGTTAAGATTTTGCTAAAAAAATTGAAGTGGACTGCTTGCATATATTATTGGGAAAATAATATTGAAGTAATTTTTAAATTAAATTCTTTTATCCTCTGAGGTTAGAAGACATAATTATATGAATTGTTCTATTTGGTGCTGTTTGAATAAAGTCATATAATAACCTAGACTGGCTAAATCAGTTTAAAGTATAGTGACTTCTGTTGTTTTTATCCATCACCAAACAATAGTTTCTGTTTGTGACAGGGGCAAATCTGATACTGTCTGCATATACAATCTCAAAGTAGACTTGTAGCAGGTAATGATAGGGAATTACATATATTCTGCATTGTGTATATATATATAATACAATATTTTTTCAAATTCAGTCTGAAAAAAGACATTTTTTTTTTTTAAAAAAGATTATGTAATGAAAGTTGATGCAGGGATCATTATAACAGATGACACAAATCAGAGCAACCCTATCTTCTATTGACTTCAGTAAAAGGCAGAGATTTTTTTTACTATTTTGGGTTGCGTAATTTTTTTCTTTCTTGCAGATAGGAGAGACTTTTCCTTTACAGTTTTGAGTGTCAGGAGGAAAGACATAAGCGTGTATGAACAGAACAAAAAAAATCCTACATTTACATGTCACAAATAACCCCAGGATACTGCTAGTATGATTCTTGAGATAAGATTACAAAATGGTGACATCGGCTTTCTTTTCATCAACCAGTAGACAGTCAAGAAAAGTTCCTTCTCTAGTGTACAAGATGACTCTATTTGGAATACGGTGAAATGGCATGAAAAGGTTATTACTGAAAGACAGAAGACATTGCTTCTGATTTCCTTACAATGACCTCATTATAATTAATGTAAAATGCCACCCAGAAATTAATTTCTTTCACAAAATCATTTTTAACCTCGAAAGTCAGCCACATAGAAAAAGAATTACAAAACTGATCTACTGATAGCCATCATCTTTTACATGATACTCGATTCATCGGTTCCTTGTGCTGAGCTAAGGTAAATGCAAAGGGGATAGGGTACTCTACCACATCAGAATCATAGAATCATAGAA
>NW_010235143.1:0-14545 GCF_000690775.1 Eurypyga helias
CACAGCCTGAGAGCGATTGCAGCCCAAGAGCTGCAGTTCAAGGGCGAGCCCAATGGGTGTCACAGCAGATTCCAAGCAAACCCTATCAGCAATAACATGACTGAGAAAACTAAACAAACCCACCAACTCCCTCACGAACAAGTCAGCAGAGGGGTTAGCAAAGCAACTAACACAGGAGTCAGGGAGAGTGTTAGCAAGTGCACGGATATAAATGAGCAAGAGAGATGGAGAGAGAGTAATGGCTCTGAGACCCCCTCTTCACCTCTGCAGGGAGCATGACGTACTATGGAATGAAATACTTCCTTAGACAGTTTGGGTCAGCTGCCTGAACTGTGTGTCCCCTACACTGCCTGTAGTGAGACAGTGAGAGCTGAGAACGCAGCTGCAGGATCAGAAGCAGAGAAAGACCTTGAATCTGGTGCAGGCATTCCCCAGCATCAGCTAAGAACTTATCAGTGCTGCTCTCTGCATCCAGGAACACAGCTTCATAGCAGCCACGGTAAAAAGAGTTAGCTCTTTCCTGACTGAAACCAGAACATACCATCACTAAACCATATGTCTCTTCTAAATACCTACAGTCATAGTGACCCAACCACTTCCCTGGGCAGCCTGATGCACTGCTTGACAACCCTTTCAGTGAAGAAGTTTTTCTTAATATGCAATCTAAACCTTCCTGGTGCAACTTGAGGCCATTTCCTCTGGTCCTATAAGAGGATATTTGGGAGAAGAGACCAATGCCCACCTCCCTGCAACCTCCTTTCATGTAGTTGTAGAGAGTTATAAGGTCTCCCCTTGAGCCTCTTCTTCTCCAAGCTAAACAATCCCAGTTCCCTCAGCTGCTCCTTACAGTACTTGTGCTCCAGATCCCTCCCCAGCTCCATTGCCCTTCTCCAGCACCTCAATGTCTTTCTTGTAGTGAGGGGCCCAATACTGAACACAGGATTCAAGGTGAGACCTCACCAGTGCTGAGTACAGGGGACAATCACTTTCTTAGTCCTGCTGGCCACACTGTTTCTGGTATCCGGTCAGGATGCCATGGACCTCCTTGGCCACCTGGGCACACTGCTGGCTCATATTCAGCTGTCTGTCAGCCAACAGCTCAGGTCTTTTTCCACTGGGCAGCTTTCCACCTATTCATCCCCAAGCCTGCAGCATTGCATGGTGGTGTTGTGTCCCAGGTGCAGGACACAGCATTTGGCCTTGTTGAACCTCACAAGTTAGTCTTGGCCGATCAATCCAGCCTGTCCAGATCACTCTGAGGAGCCTTTCTACCCTCAGGCAGATCAAAAATCTTGCTCAACTTGATGTCATCTGCAAACATAGCGCGGGTGCACTCAATCCCCTTGTCCAGGTCATTGATAAAGATATTAAAGAGAACTGGTCCCAGTACCAAGCCCCAGGGAACATCACTTGTGACTGGCTGCCAACTGGGTTTACCTCTGTTCACCACAACTCTTTGTGTCCAGCTTTCTGGCCAGTATTTACCCAGTAAAAGGTACACCCATCCAAGCCAGAAGCAGCCAGTTTCTCCAGGTAAACGGGAAACGGTGTCAAGGGCTTTACTAAAATCTACATAGACAACATCTACAGTGTTTCCCTCATCCTCTAAGCTGGTCACCTCATCATAGAAGGAGATTAGTCAAGGTTAGTCAAGCAAGACCTGCCTTTCATAAGCACATGCTGACTGGGCCTGATCACCTGGTTGTCCTGTACATGATGTGTGATGGCACAAGAGGATCTGCTCCATAACCTTCCCTTTCATCCAGGTCAGACTGACAGGCTTGTAGTTCCACAGATCCTCCTGCCAGCCCATCTTGTAGATAGGCATCACATTTGCCAACCACCAGTCAATTGGGACCTCCCCAGTTATCCAGGACTGCTGATAGACGCTGAAGATGATAAGAGAACTTCACCAGCTCCTTCAGTACCCTTGGATGGATCCTATTCATCCCCATAGACTTGTGATTGTGTACGTGGTGTAGCAGATTGCTAAACATTTCTTCTTGGATCGTGAGGGCTTCATTCTGCTCTCCATCCCTGTCTTCCAGCTTAGGGGGCTGGGTAGCCTGAGAAGGACTTGCTATTAGAGACTGAGACAAGGCATTAAGTACCTCAGTCTTTTCCTCTTGCATAGTCATTATGTCTCCTTCCTCATCCTGTACAGGATAAACGTTCTTCTTAGCCCTCTTTTTGTTACTAATGTATTTATAGAAACATTTATTATTGCCTTTTACAGCAGTAGCCAGATTAAGGTCTAGTTGGGCTTTGAACCTTCTAATTTTCTCTCTGCAATACCTCATGACATTCTTG
This sequence comes from Eurypyga helias, assembly GCF_000690775.1. Classification (NCBI taxonomy): domain Eukaryota; kingdom Metazoa; phylum Chordata; class Aves; order Eurypygiformes; family Eurypygidae; genus Eurypyga; species Eurypyga helias. The sequence goes on from NW_010235143.1 coordinate 2,311, forward strand.
TAGTCCTCCTGAGATGCCTGCCCCTTCTTCGAAAGGTTATAAATTCTACTTTTTTTCCTGAGTTCCATCCAAAGCTCTCTGTTCATCCAGTCTGGTCTGGAGGACCTCCATCACTTCAGCTCTTTCCATTAAGTAATTGTCTTCAGCAGTGCCATTTAAAACCCAAACATTTCCCCTTCAAAGTTCCCAGATAGAGAAATTTTAATTGAAAGGTACTTCCTGCTTTTATTTTTTTATTTTTTTTACCTGAGCTGAAACATAACATAAACAGTGTGCAATTTTTTTTTTTTCTTTTAGCCTACAATCCTTTCATACCATAGGCACCACACTAGCATGTCTTTCAGGGCTAATGCTCAAGCTGTGGGTTTGGGTGTCAAGAAATAGAATCCATAAATATAATTTTCTTTTGACCAGCTGAGGGTAAAGGGATGCAGAAGCTTTGGGCATGTTCTGGGTATGTCACAGGAACCAGTCTATGCCTTGTCACTTTCTTACAACACATTCACATCTTTCAATAGCTTTTTTATATCAGTAGCAGGTATAACTGCTCTACGGTGTTTTTGGAATTACGTGCTCTAGAAATAAGGGGTCACAATTCCTTCTGTGCTGTCAGATAATAGGGCAAAACTCTAATCTTGTGACTTTAGGCCTTTTCAGATAGTATTCCTATGGCTATTCTCATTCTCATTGTAAGGAAACATCCATATTTAGAATTGTTGGATATGAGAATAAACTGTATACAAGCAATAGTTTAAAACTTATGAGAATATATGAGATTTACAGGTATAGTATAAATTAGCCTGTGTATCTGCAGTGAGTGAACGCGTGAGCTGCATCGGAGTTGATAGGAATGTACAGAACAATAACCTATATACACTGTAGATTTGGTGCATTCTTTAAATATGTTGCATATACAGTGTGGTTCAGACGCCCTTGCGCTTGCATTATGTGTAGGATTTATGTGTGTGGTGAATCACAAACATCATACCTTTGAAAAAATTTAGTAAGATTAAAAACACACCTTTTTTTTTTGTGTTAATTAACATGAGAACACATCCCACCCTGAATATATAGAGTGGTCACCTTGATAAATCAGAACTTTCTAAAAGATTGTTTTTCTTGATCCATTTTTCACGTTCACAACATTGGTCTTATGCTATTAAGCCTGGCTTTTAGAAGACTGTTGTGTAAAACTATTCTAGCATAATTGCAAAGGAATCTTAGTAATATTGTACAGTAACACTTATTACAAAACAAACAACAATACCACAAAAAATCCACTACACCTCTGAAAAATAGTCTGTATCTGTCAGATTTTTTAGGGTGTCCTTAAGCGTGAAGTCTATTGACACACTAGAAATTACCTGGCAGAAGACTTGTGAATAACACATTTATTCTAAGGATGCTTTTACAGCCTGTGTCATCCTTATTGTAACATGTTCATAGCAAAATAGATTTATTTGTTTGCTAAGCTTGTATACCATAAATTCAGTTTTTGGCGGTCCCTGTTATTCAATAGTTCAATGTTGGATTAATCAAGAATGCTGGAAAAAACCAGAGATGCCCACCTTCTAATATAGCTCAGTCATTGTTAAATGGTAGTCTATGACCAATCTCATACTTGACTAAAAAGTATACTTTGAAATAAATTTCACAACATGCAACTTAGTTTGAAAGTGGAATTGTTAATAGTTTTTCTTGTCTCCTGAGTACTAAACCAGTTGGGAATACCGTTTAATCATTTTGTTGCTTAGATAGCAGTGCTGCAATGAGTTATACCCTCCAATATATCTGTGGAATGGTACTAAGGAAGTCTCAGGTTGCACAGCTTAAGATGTGAATCCTACACTCACCCCTTACTGTTCAATGGGAAGCTCCTATGACCAGAAGCTTAGACTTTAGGGACTCTGGCTGGAGGCCAGGTGACCACCAAAGCTGCTCTATCACTCCCCTCTTCAGCTGGATGGGGGAGAGAAAATATAAAGAAAAGCTTGTGCATCAAGATAAGAACAGGCGGAGTTCATTCAGCAATTACTGTCACAGGCAAAACAGACAGATCTTTGGGAAAATTAACATATTATAAATCACATCATAGTAGAAGATGACTAAAATCAAGTTATAAAAACACCTTCCCCCACTACTCCCTTCTTTCCTGGGCTCAGCTTCACTCCTGGTTTTCTCTACCTCCGTCCCCTCCAGCACCACAAGGGTCAGATAATGGGGGTTGAGGTCAGTTCATCACACATTGTTTCTGCTGCTTCTTTCTTGTCAGAGAGAGGATTCCTCATACTCTGCCCCTGCTCTAGCGTGAGGTCCCTCCCCTGGAACACAGTCCACCATGAACTTTTCCAATGTGACTCCTTCCCACAGGCCAACTGCTCCAGTGTGGGACCTTTCCAGGGGGTGCATTCTTTCAGGAGCAGATTGCTCCAGCGTGGGGCCCTCATGAGGTCACAAGTCCTGCCAGGATCCTGCTCCAGCATCAGCTTCCCACAGGGTCATGGCCTCCTTCACGCATCCATCTGCTCCAGTGTGGGGTCCTCCAAGGGCTGCAGGTGAATCTCCACTTTACTGTAGATCTCCAAGGGAGAGCCTGCCTGACCATGGTCTTCACCACAGACTGCAGGGAAATCTCTGCCCTTGCGACTGGACCATCTCCTCCCTGTCCTTCACTGACCTCAGTGTCTTCAGCGTTCTCTCTCACATCTTGCTCTGCCTCTCTCTCTCTCTCCAGCTGCAATTTCTTTTCCACATTTAATCCCTCCTTCTTAAATATGTTATCATACAGGTGCTATCACTGTTGTCCATTGTCTTGGTCTTGGCCAGCAATTGCTCCATCTTGGAGCCGGCTGGCATTGACTCTATCAGACATACACGAGGCTTCTAACAGCTTTTCACAGAAGCCACCCCTATAGCACCTGCCCCACTGCCAAAACCTTGTCACGCAAACCCAGTATAGGAAGGCATAGACTGAGACTTCATTGCAATCACCAAACTGGCAAGATTCTGTAGTTCCAGAGGTCAAATCAATCTAGCTGTACCTAGAATGTGCTCAAGCTGGGTCTAGAAATGAGATGCTAGCTATCTTTTTTATAGCGTGAAGTGGCGGATTGAGATCAAGAGTTTTGTAGCACATTGTTGTTGTAGACATAGACATTATGGTACTGTCTAAATTGCTTTAGTTTCCATCATAGCAACATTGTTTACTGGTTTCTGTCTTCACTGTGCTCTTCATTGGCCCACAAAGCCAACCATATCCTGGGCTGTATCCAGAGGAGTGTGGCCAGCAGGTCAAGGGAGGGGATTCTCCCTCTCTACTCCACTCTCGTGAGACCCCACCTAGAGTACTGCATCCAGTTCCAGAGCCTCCAGCATATGTAGGATATTGACTAGTTGTAGTGAGTCCCGATGAGGGTCACAAAGATGATCAGAAGGCTGGAGCACCAGTCCTACAAAGAAAAGCTGAGAGAATTTGGCTTGTTCAGCCTGGAAAAGGAGAAAGCTCCATTGAGACCTTATTGCAGCCTTCCAGTACTTGAAGGGGCTTACAAGGAAGCTGGAGGGGGGCTTTTACAAAGGCCTGTAAATAGACCTAGTCTAGTCTAGTCTAGTCTAGTCCATCACATTCTATTTCATTCTATTCCATTCCTTCTTTTTTAGACTATTTACTTTCTCATACAATGTTTTATTATTATAGGAACGCACAAGTAATTTCTGTTGTGAAACAAGGGTCCAGTAAATGAGCTTCAGTCCAAGTATGAAACAATCAAATAGTCACTTCCTCATGGAACACACAATCTGTCTAAATGGTGTTGGTCAATATTTATACTTTGAACTCCACACTGGGCACCAAAAAGGACTGTTGTGGTTTAACCTTGGCTAGTAAAATACCACAAAGCTGCTCGCACACCTCTTCCCCCCTACTCTAGTGGAGGAGGAAAATCGGAGGAAAAAGACAAGGAAGCCTGTAAAATTGAGATAAGAACTATTTACTAATTGAATATAAATGAATATGTTATATATATATAAATGTATAGCAATGCTACTAATAATAAGTGTTTAAAATAATAGAAAATAAAATTGCTCACCATCTGCTGACTGATGCACAGCCAGTTCCCAAGTAGTGAGAGTCAGAGCCAGAAAGCGTGAGAGCCAGAGCTCGTAAGCGATTGCAGCAGAGCCCAGGCGACCCCCAGAAGCACAACAGGGAGGGCTAACTGACCCACCAACTCATGAACAAACAAGTAAGCAGAGGAATTAGCAAAAGAGTTTGCAAAGGAGTTGAGGAGCTAACAGAAGAGTTAGCAAAGGAGTAAAAAGTTTTATGGCCCCTGAGCCCACTCCCCGCTTATGTGTTGAGCATGGTGTACTATGGAATAAAATACTCCTTCAGTCAGTTTGGGATGGCTGTCTGAGCTGTATGTCCCTTCCACGCTGCTTGTAGTGAGAAAGCTGGGGATGCAGCTGCAGTATCAGAAGCTGAGAGAGAACTGGAATTTGGTGCAAGCCCTCCCCAACACCAGCTAAAAAGACACCTTATCAGTACTTTTCTCAGGATGAATCCAGAAACATAACTTTATACCAACCACTGTGAAGAAATTAAACTCTTTCCTGACTAAAACCAGCATAGCAGTTAAGCCAAAATTTTACTTGTTAGCTAATGAGGAAAAAATGGAATAATTGTTTTTAAAATTCAAATAAGATATAAAGAAAAACACAAGTTAGTCACTGCTCAGTTCAAAGAAGGATTTTTTAAAGTAAACTTTTGTACATTTATTGTTTCAATCCCTTCATAAGTATTTTTAAATATTTAACTCTTCTGCATTCAGTGGTTGAATGTATCAGGAACAGAAATAAAAGAATATATAGCACTTGTGAAAATCACAGCTACAGAGTTTCTGTTCCAAGTGCCAGTAAAATCAATGGCAGGTTTTCTAATGATTTAACCTAGCTTTGGGTCAGGTTATATTTAGAGAATAATGAAGGTGGAATATCTCTCTTTCAAGAAAGTTGCATCTACCTGCTTTCACACACATCACATTTCTTCAGAAGGGGTTACCTCTCTTCTATCCCCTGGCTCCTTCTCATCACCATCTCATGTGTTATCCTCTCTCTTCTGCTTCCAATTATCCCCCTTCCTGATTCATTTCTGTCTAGGTTTCCAGGGAAACTCCTTGTTGTCCTGTCTTCTGATCCATCCATCACTCTGATAGTTTACTAGTTTCAGATGTTGTCTCCCTAGTCATTTGAATCAGTTGCCTGTAAAACATCCTGATCAATGGACATAAAAGCAAAGGTGAGTGTGCCTCCTTGGTGCCAATTTGAGCTCCACAGGTCTCCAACAGCCACTGCAACAGAAGTCCAGTATGCCTGCTTCTTCCCGCTGCCTAGGACTGGAGTTTATGTGACTATATTATTAGTTCACAGACCACTTGGTCTGTACTATCAGCTAGAAGAGCAGGACATGCTCAGCATAGAGAGAGTTTTCAGTAATTCCTAGTTTCTCAGTTCAGGTAAATCTCTACAATTTCTACATGTATGTATTTTTAATAAATGTGGCTGATTTCAGGTGAAGTGAACTCAAGTTCAAAGGTTAACCTGCAGTCCCTATAAAGAAGAACACATAATTTCTAATAGATGTCTTTCAGTATTTACCAATCTTCCTTCTTGTCCCCTCGCCCCAACCTTGTTCTTAACAAACATAAATTCTGACAGATTTCTAATGAAGATGAATGCATCCCTGTTCGTCCCAGACCTATGTCCCACCCCCTCACTCTCCTGCCACAGAATTACCTTAGACAATAGGAACAGAATGACAGAAACCTGGCGAAGACATTAGCAAATGTAAATAAAACCCTGCAATAGAAAACATTAGACAACACTAATGGATGAAGATCAATGATCCAGCTGTGAAAATATGTGAATTGTTTTGCTGATTCTGAAAATCTATTTGAATTATTTTATTTGAAAATCTGTATGATAACTGCTGTCTTCTAGCCATATCATATTCTCTACCCTTTTTTTATGTTTTTTTTTTTTTGCACCTCACAAGAACAAAAGTGCTTAATCCTTTATCCAGATCTGTCAGTTCAAGTTAATTGAAAAAGCAATTAATGTCAATACATAAAATATTTCAAAATACCAGGCCTTGGCCTCAGATCATAAGCACTTTTGTGGCCAGACACTCAACAGTCTCATTGTGCTACTTGTTAAGAAAAAAAATCGGTAGATTGATCCAACTTGCTGTGATTGAAGTTGAAATATTAGTTTAAGAGGCTAAGGAATTAATACGTACTAAGTGAGTTGCCAATAGTAATTATGAACTGTCTGTTTCACTAGAAAAAAGCACGAGTAGCAAAACTGAGGCTCGGCCTCAAAACAACTATCATTAAAGTTCACTTCAAGGAAACAACATTTCTCTGTTGTCTGTTTCAGACTGATGGGTGTAGCCTTCATTGCATTTAACTGGAGGTATTTCAAATTCACTTGACAAAAATGACATCTAATTGACAAAGAGAGTACTTTATCTATTCTGAGATGGAAGTAGAGGTTTGAGGGGTTTTTTTCCTGGTCTTATAGGAAATACATACATCATGCTAAACCACCTCATAAGTTTCCTTTGCCCTATTCATCTTTTACAATAATATTTTAAGGTAAGTGACATTTAAGGAGTCATATCTTAGGTGCCAGCACAGATGAGTTAGTTCAGAATGTATATTGAACAGTTAATTTATGAAGGACTGCTTGAATCACTGAAGAAAGTTGACTATCATCCAGTGAAACTATGTTCCTAGTATTAACCAGTATTTGATGAAGTGTCTCATATTCTTAGAACACGTAGGTTTCAGGTACCAGTCAAACTAATTCTCTTTTTGTTATCAGTTATAAGGGTGTGCACAGACCTTGAAGTATAGCTGTTAATTTGCTTAGATGTACAGTGTATGGAAAAAAAGAAATGGGAATGTGTGTCTTCATGGAGGTTTCAGTCACACCATACAGTGAAAGGATGCTGTGGCAGCTGATGGGTCTGTCAGAAAGAACAATAAGAACAAACATTAATATTGCATGTTAAGAAATACTAGAGGTTTAGCCTAAATGAGTAAGTTTTGAATAAAATAACTCAGAGCAAATCATCCAATCATTTAGCATTAGGACACAGGGGTTATAGAATCATAGAGTTACAGAATCATAGAATGGTTTGGGTTGGAAGGGACCTTAAAGATCATCTAGTTCCCCCCCCCCTGCCATGGGCAGGGACACCTCCCACTAGACCAGGTTGCTCAAAGCCTCATCCAGCCTGGCTCTGAACCCTTCCAGGGATGGGGGATCCACAACTTCTCTGGGCAACCTGTTCCAGTGCCTCAATACCCTCTCCACAAAGATTTCTTTCTTCTATGTGATCTAAATCTATACTTTTTTGAGTCTAAAACTGCTGCCCTTGTCCTCTCACTACAGGCCCTTGTAAAAAGTTCCCATCTAGCTTTCTTGTCAGCCCCTTTGGGTACTGGAAGGCTGGTATAATGACTCCCCTTAGCCTTCTCTTCTCCAGAACAAGCCCAACTCTCTCAGCCTGTCTTCATAGCAAAGGTGTTCCATTTCCCTGATCATCTTCACGGCCTCCTCTGGACTCAATTCAATCAGTCAATATACTTCTTATTTTGGAGTCCCCAGAGCTGGATGCAGTACTCCAAGTGGGGTCTCACAAGCACAAAGTAGAGGAGGAGAATCCCCTCCCTCATCTTGCTGGCCACGTTTCTCTGGATACAGCCCAGGATATGGTTGGCTTTCTGGGCTGCCAGCACACACTGCCGGCTCATGACCAGCTTTTTGTCCACCAGTACCCCCAAGTCCTTCTCCTCAGGGCTGCTTTCAATCCATTGTCTGCCCAGCCTGTACCTGTACTTGTATTTGGGATTTCCCCAACCCAGGTACAGGACCTTGCACTTGGCCTTGTTGAACTCCATGAGGTTGGCAGTGGCCCGCCTCTCCAGCCTGTCAAGGTCCCTCTGGATGGCATCCCTTCCCTCCAGCGTGTCGACCGGGCCACACAGTTTGGTGAGGGTGCACTCAATCCCACCATCCATGTCACTGACAAAGATGTTAATGAGCACAAAAAATAACAAATGGTGCTGACACATATGCAATCAGCCTGGTAATACACACATCATAAAGGAGTATATTAAGTGGTTTCCACACAGAGATAATGCAAAGACATCTTCTAAATAAGCATAACAAAAAAGTGTAAATTACTCTGTAAACATGGAATTTTTAAAGTTCGTTGGATTCAAAGATAATACTATGAAATAGACCCAAAATAAGAATGAAGAAAACATTACTAACATAAGTAAAATGACTTCTAATACTGGAAAGTGATACATAGCATCATGGCTATAACAAACAGAATTACCTTCCACCACTTCAGCTTTACAATTAGAGTTTATAATTATTTTCAACATATTTTATTTTTCTGAGACAAATGTAATTAAAAAGCATGCACTCAACACTAGAAACTATCATCAAGACACATGCAAATAATACACAAAATGTTTTAGGAAAAAAAGATATCGTAAACAAGGTATAAGGTCAGTGTCATAAGCAATATATCTTAATTTTTCTTCAACCCACCTTTAAAAACACAACCCCTATCCTACCTTTCTGAGCATCTATAAATTAACTTTTCTAGACCCTGAAACAGAGTAAGTTTTTCCTCAGTATGGCTATGGATACTCAGAAAAAAATATCTTCTGTAGAAAAGGAGAAACTGTCAAGTTATGGAAACTGGAAATGATTCAATAAAATGCTACTGATATATTCAATTAAATAGGAATGTATTCCTGCAAAGTCACTCAGAAGACCTGCAGCAAACAGGGTAATTTAAATGTTTTTATATTTATATTTTAATTATATCTATATTTTTGTTTATATAACTACAATTGTGTAAAACACAATGTGGGGTTTTTTATGTTTTCCTTAAACATTTCACATAGCTTGGGCTTTAGTTTCAGCTGATCCCAAGTCGTTTCAAGAAAAAAAAAAAAAGGAAAAAAAAAAAGGATCATGAAAATCTATGAGTCTTTGATGCAAAACACTGCCTTAATGTTCAGCTTGTCATAGCTTAATGGTGCTACATGGCAATTTTAACTGTAGGACAGAGGTACCGAAGTTTGCTGTAAACCAGCTGGCTTGAATACTAGAAGTAGTTTAGCCACGACTGTGTGAATATACACCCTGGGTAATTTAGCCACAGATTCTGCACCATGGCTACAGTGCTACTCATTCTTGAGCTGGCTTCTTCAAAATTACAGGAGGTACCTCAAACACTGCACTGCCAACAGTTTCATGGAGAATTTCTTGATGACAGAAAGGACCTTGGCACACATTTGCGCAATGTAGGTTCAGACTGGCATAAAATATTTAGTGTTGGCAGGTGCATTCTCAGAGTTCTCTGCTGTACTCAAGAGACTGAAATGAGGATGGCACCGTGCACTTGAAATTTTTATTTCCCTTCATTTAGACTGTGCAAGTAACATACTCTCTCAACAATCTGATCACTTGATATTACTATTTTGAAGGTCAATATTGAAGTAGTTTCATTAGGGTAATGTGCTAGTTTTTGTTTATTCTAAGACCCAACAACCTTGCTTCTATTGGGAAATTTAAGAAGTATGTACTGACTAAAATCTCATTATTATGACCTACATAGTGTAAGCATCATATGACATTATACCAAAGAAAGTATGTTTTTAGCTAAAAATTACAATTTAAAAAAAAAAAGTTGCTTTGCAAGACATAGGTTTCCTGTTGGCCAGTAATGAATTATATTGTTACAGAACACAATAACCTTTTTAATTTTTTTTTCCCTGCATGGAAATCAGAACACTTAGGTGGAAAAATATAACCTCAGTTATTAAATGATTTTGTACCTCTTGAGGTGGAAAAATTTAGCCTGCTGCTTAGTCTCAAGTTATACATGCTGTTTTTTAGTAACACTGCAGGTTGTGAGCAAACCCTAAATAACACGAAGAGCATGAGTGAATAGGGAAGACCCTGGGAGATGAAGGGAAATAATTAGCCATTAAGACAATGTGGGTTTCAGAAATCATGATGGGTTGACCATGGCTGGAGGCCAGGTGCCCACCAGAACTGCTCTATCACTCCCCTCATCAGATGAATGGGGGAGAGAAAATATAAAGAAAATCTTGACAGGGAGAGATCACTCAGCTTTTACTGTCATGGGCAAACCAGACAGAACTTGGTAAAAATTAATATATTATTAATCACAACAGAGTAGAAAAAAACTGAAACCCAAATCATAAAAACACTTTCCCTTACACACTCCTCCCTTCTTTACCGTGCTCAACTTCACTCCTGGTTTTCTCTACCTCCTCCTCTTCCAGCAGCCCAAGAGAACAAGGTGTGGGGGTTACGGTCAGTTCATCACACACTGTTTCTGCAGCTCCTTCTTCTGCAGGGGGAGGACTCCTCACACTCTTCCCCTGCTCCAGCATATGGTCCCTCCCACAAGAGACAGTCCTTCATGAACTTCTCCAACGTGAGTCCTTCCCACAGGCCACAGTTCTCCACAAACTACTCCAGAGTTGGTCCTTTCCATGGCATGCAGTCCTTCAGGAGCAGAATGCTCCAGCAAGGGTCAAACAGAGGCACAAAGAAGCAGCCTACAGTGAGTGGCAGCAGAGACATGTAGCCTGAGAGGATAACAGGGAAGTTGTCTGAGAGGTTAGAGATCAGGTTAGGAAAGGCAAAGCCTTGACAGAATTAAAGCTGGCCAGGGACATCAAGGGCAACAAGAAGGGCTTCTCTATGTACATAGGTGATAAAAAGAAAGTCATGGAAAATGTGGGCCCTCTCCAGAAGGAAATGGGAGACCTGGTTTTCCAGGGTATGGAGGAGTCTGAGGTACTCTGTGATCTTTTTTCCTTTGTCTTCAGTGGCAAGCTATACCCGCCAAGTCACAGAAGGCAAGAACCGGGACTGGGAGGAGAACCATCCATGGTTAGAGAGGATCAGGTTTGGGAACACCCAAGGAACCTAGAGGTGGCCAAGACCATGGGACCTGAAAAAATATATCCACAGGTCCTGAGGGAACTGGCGGGTGAGGTTGCTAAACCTCTATCCATCATATTGCATAAATGGCACACTGGTGAAGTTCTTACTGACTAGAAAAGAGGAAGCATAAACCCCATCTTTAAAAAGGAAAGAAAAGGGAAGATCCAAGGAAACTGCAGGCCAGTCAGTCTCACCTCTGTTCCTGGGTCAGATCTTCCTGAAAAGTATGCTAAGGCACATAGGGAAAATAAGGAGGTGATTGGTGGCAGTCAACATGGCTTCACCAAGGGCAGATCGTGCCTGACAAATTTGGTGGCCTTCTATGATGGTGTTGGTGGATAAGGGAAGAAAAACTGACACCCTCTGCCTGGAATCGAGCAAAACATTTGACACTGTCCCGCATGACAACCTTGTCTCTAAATTGAAGACATATGGATTTGATGGAAGGACCACTCGGTGGATAAGGAATTGACTGGTTGGTCGCACTCAGAGAGTTGTGGTCAATGGTTTGATGTCCAAGTGGAGACCAGTAATGAGTGGTGTTCCTCAGGGGTTGGTATTGGGACTGGTGCTGTTTGACATCTTTGTCAGCAACATGGATGGTGGGATTGAGTGCAGCATCAGCAAGTTTTCCGATGACACCAAGCTGTGTGGCGCGGTCGACACGCTGGAGGGAAGGGATGCCATCTAGAGGGACCTGGACAGGCTGGAGACGTGGGCCACTGCCAACCTCATGGAGTTCAACAAGGCCAAGTGCAAGGTCCTGCACCTGGGTTGGGGCAATCCCAAGCACAAGTACAGGCTGGGTGGAGAGTGGATTGAGAGCAGCCCTGAGGAGAAGGTGTTGGGGGATACTGGTGGATGAAAATCTGGACATGAGCTGACAGTGTGTGCTGGCAGCCCAGAAAGCCAACCATATCCTGGGCTGTATCCAGAGAAGCGTGGCCAGCAGGTCTAGAGAGGTTATTCTCCCCCTCTAATTTGTGCTTGTGAGACCCCACCTGGTGTACTGCGTCCAGCTCTGGGGACTCCAACCTAAGAAGGATATCGACTTATTGGAGCGAGTTCAGAGGAGGTCATGAAGATGATCAGGGAAATGGAACACCTTTCCTATGAAGAAAGGCTGAGAGAGTTAGGTATGTTCTGGAGAAGGCTCAGGAGAGACCTT
>NW_010235144.1:0-12022 GCF_000690775.1 Eurypyga helias
ATAATACTACCACTAATACTAATAAAATATGATGAAAATAATGGAAAATAAACCAAATTATATAACTGCTCCCCACTGACTAACTGATGCCCAGAGAGTTCCCATGTAGCAAGAGCCAAAGCCAGAAAGGCCGAGAGACATCTCCTGTCAGATCCAGAGTGAGCCCCAGTGAGGAAGAGAAAGTGACAGAGAGAGAGACATCGTGACCCCTGGACCACCCCTAACATATACTGAGCATGATGCTTGATAGTATGAAAAGTCAGTTTGGCTCAACCGCCTGGGCTGTGTCCCCTCCCAGCTTAGAATCATAGAATCATAGAATGGTTTGGGTTGGAATGGACCTTAAAGATCATTTAGTTCCAACCCCCCTGCCATGGGCAGGGACACCTTCCACCAGACCAGGTTGCTCAAAGCCTCATCCAGCCTGGCCTTGAAGACATCCAGGGATGGGGCATCCACAGCTTCTCTGGGCAACCTGTTCCAGTGAAGAATTTCTTCTTGATATCTATCTTTGTTAAATCTGCTTTAAATCACTCAGAGGTTTAAAAAAATTCTTCAAAGGGAACTCAAGGACAGAAATACAAATTAAATAATCTCCTTTGTCATTATTACAAACCTAAGTGCTACTAGGTTACTACCAGGATTTGTTTCCCACATGGTCTAGGTGAGTATCACTAGTGTGTTCAATTAAAGTTTTTCTGCAGTGGGTGAATTATATCACCAAAGGGCTAGACACACTCCTCGCTATAAATTTGTCTCAACTCAGAAAGAGTTGAAGAATGCCCTGGAAACTGGCATATGCCTTATCCCATTTTCTTTTCTTTCCCAGTGAATAGTGGATGCTCATGTTGTGGCACTGGCCTGCAAATGAGAGTTTAACAATTTAAATCTAAGGTTTTAAACACTGTCAGGACTAAAAGAATAAATATTATTGAGACTGGAAATGCAAGGTGCCATCTGTCCAACATGTAAGAAGGTGATGAAGGCAATAAAGCTTCACCACATCTACAGGGATGCCAGTGTAGATGTTTTGAAAGGTCTATCCCCATGTTAGAGAGACTTGGAAAGTAGAGAGTATGAGAAAGAGAAAGGAAATTAAAAAAAAAAAAAAAAAGATATGTAACTGAGGTTTATGTATGAGAGGTGGGAGAACCAGGAATCAAGCCTGACACTTGGAGATAGCAAGGTACAGGTCAGGACACATGAAAACAAAGAAATGTGGATCCTCAGAAGTTCAGCAACTTCTGGTTTAAATGTTCTCTCTCCTAAATTCATTCTCTGGTGTTCAGTAAACTGAACTTGCATGGGGTTTTTTTTCCAGTTGCAAGGGCCTTCCTTTTTAACCTTGTATTTGTGACGTTTGAAAGAATAGGACCCTCACGGCTGATATGAAATATAGTTTAAAAAAAAGGTTATGATCAAATAAACTGTATATCTCTCTCAAAACAGGCTGAACAAAACCTCAGAAAATCAGAGTTCCCTTATTTGAAGTGGATGTTCCACTTGTAAAGGTATTTAGCTAAACTCATTTCTCAGAATTCTTTCTAACCTCATAAATGTTGAATTCCTTCCTGCATAGTAGCACAGCTTCAACCGGAGAAATGAAGAGTACTCCGAAAGACATTAATTACTTATAGCCTGATGGTTATGGCACTTTAAAGTAAGTGATAGTTTGTAGAGTCAGATCCTGTCAGTGTGTATTAGTCATGCTCTAAAAATACTTCTCTGATAGAGTCATTGCCTTTGTCAAAGTTTCCTGGGTTCAACGCCCTTTCTAGATGAAAGGAACTAAAATCTTTAACTTCTGCCATCATACAAATGCTTTTTTTTTTACCAGAAAAATGCTACTCAGGCTGAATGTAAAGTTGCGGACATAAAGTTACTTAATTTTGGCAGACAGGAAATAATAAAACCACCACCAAAAAAAAAAAAGACACACAAGAAGGTGATATAACGTTTCAAACTCTTTGGCTTGGAGGTCAGAGAAGAGGGATGGTCTTGAAATACTTTAGGCTAAGGTAAAAAAAACAATCACTTTCTAAATGCTCTAAGTATGATGCTTTACACAAAATAATGTTGAGACACCTGTATTTAATTGTCGGGGTTTAGCCATTTCAAGGGCAAACTTACACAGACAGAAATAGATAAACTTTTTATAGTTCTGAGTCCAAGCTTCTCAGATACATTCCATACAGCTAATAGGTATTTCCAGACTACAACAGTCTCAGAATGTGATTGGAATATGGTGGGTTGGCCTTAACTAAAAGTCAAAATCTCACCAACTCCTCAGTCACTACCCTTCCTCACGAGGGGAATAATTAACAGCTCATAAAATTGAATATTTAGTGTTTTTACTTGAATATTCAGCTGTTTGCAAAATTGTGCATGAGATAATATTTAATAGCTATTCAGAATGCAACATTGCTTTACAGACACGTTTCCTTATGTTAAAAAAAAAAAAAAAGAGAGAGAATAATTGAGACAAAACTCCAAAGTTTAATACGTTTTGGGGTGCTTAAAATGTATGGAGGTATATCCTAACATTTAATTAACCAGAAAAAAGTTGTTGAAACAACACCTGTGCATTTCCCAGTGTATTCATCATTCAGAACCCATTTTCTAGTTAAACAAACTAGAATGGTTCCTGCCAAAAAAAAAGTACACTTTGGAGGGACTTTATTTTTCCTTATCTAAGCCTCTCCTTTAAAGAACACGTTTTTTATGCTCTGAGATTTAAATATAGGCACTTGGCATAAACAAAAATAAGTTAATTGCTTCATTCCTATATTTGTTTTTTGTCTATCTATTAAAGTTTCTATTAAAGAGAGTTTTCATTCTATTGTTGAAAAGAAAAAGTCACACTCCTCAATGTATATTATTTTGGATCAATCACTTAAAAAGAAGAGGTGAAATGGTGTTGTGGAACTTTAATTAAATTAAAAACACATAGAAATTCTGAGATCCATGAATACCTAGGTTGATTCTATTTCCTAACTTTATTACCATTGTCTTGTCTTGATATATGGTTGCCTAACGCTGGTAACACTGATTCTTTGGTGCTTTGTCTCAGATATTTTTTCAGAGATAGTGAGTAGGGTGACCATAATCAATACTGTCTCTCTCAGTATTAACTTAATGCAAAATTCTTTTAAGTTTCATTATATGACAGTGCTTGCAACATATCTTCCTCGGTTCACTGGAGAGCTATGAAGTGATCTGGGAGAAATGATGATACAGAGGTGGGTGAGAATTGGTAATTTTTCTTTTCCGGAGAATGTCATAGGTTTGAAAAATTGTCTCTCAGGTCTGAAGAGGGATTCTGATGAGAGAAAGAGATCATCAAAACACCGAGAAAACAGAAACATGAACCTTACAGACATGCAAAACTCACTGAGGCCTAGTGTAACAAGAATAATAGCTGTTATACTTTGAGTTTCAAAACTCTGTAATGTCTCTTGTATTATTATTATTATTAAGGAATGAAAACAAGTCTTAAAATACTCAGTGAAATTAATTTCCTCCTTTCTCAGCAGCCATACATATTAATCTCTAGTCTTTAAAAAAAATTTAATGGCTGGAATAACATTATTTGGATAAAAATGCAAACCTTTTAAAGACAAAATACCTATGCATTGTATTCTCATTTTAATATTAAACCAGCTGATTCAGTATATATATAAAATGATATACATATATATCACTTGTATAGTATATATATAAATGATTGAGTATATATATAAAACATCTGGGTGAAAATGGAATCAACTAAGTCCATATTAGTATGTGTCAATACAAAGCACAGTCTGTACACTGATGCATGTGCTTCTGAAAAAAAGCTTACCTTGATCCTTCTTAACATACCAAATGATTGTGCAAGTGTATAATTTAAAATTTTGTAGAACTGAAAATTAGATTACATGGAATGAACATGAATTTATAGAAGCTAAGGATTGGCTCATTAAGATCTCCATGAATTTAAAACCATACTTCATTGATAATATTATTTGAGAAAGAAATAATTGTGTTCCTCAGCAAGTGGGAAGGTTAGTGACACCATCTTGCAGGGGTGGAGCAAAAAAAACCAATTTAAGTGTGCTGAAAATATTTGTGATTCTGGGGACTGTTGACCTTGACTGGCCACCAGGTGCCAACCAAATCACTCTGTCACCCCTGCTTCTCAATGTGACAGAGGGAGAAAATGCAGTGAAATAATTATGTGTTGAGATAACGACATGGAGATCACTCACCAATTACCATAATTAGTAAAAGATACTTGGTTCAATTAAATTTATTTCGAGTTCATAAGAACAAATCTAATACTACCTTCCCCCCACAACTCTCTTCTTTCCAGTTTCAACTTTCTTTTGACACTTCTCCCTCCTTCCCTTCAGATGATCAAGGGGGCTAGGGAATGGGGTTTTGGTCAGTTCAAAAAGCTTCATATCTGCTGTTCCTTCCTCCTCACACTCCTCCCCTTCTCCAGTGTGGGATTCCTCCAGTGGAATAACATCTTTCAAAAACTGCTCCAATGTGGGTCCTTCCCATGGGCTACAGTCCTTCAAGAACTGCTCCAGCATAGGTCCTTCCAGAAAACCTGCTCCAGGTTGGGATCTTCTACATGAGCCTCAGATCCTGCCAGGAACCTGCTCCTGTATGGGCTCTCCATAAGCTGCATCTTCTTACAGAGCACATCCAAGTGCTCTGCTGTGGGGTCTTCCATGGACTGCTGGGTGACTATCTGTTCCACTATTGTCCTCCATGGGCTGCAAGAGTACAACCTATGTCACCATGGTTGTTTTCATGGGGTGCAGGTGAATCTCTGCTCCAGTGCCTGCAGCAACTCTTCCTCCTTCTTCTCTCATCTTGGTGCCTGCATAGTTTTTTCTCTCACATTTTCACAAACCTCTCTCAAAGTTGCTGCACAGCATTTTTTAGCCCCTCTTTAAAACGTTATCACAGAATCAGGACCAGGATTACTGACTCGTTGAGCTTTGAGCATTGGTGGGTCTGTCTTGGAGCCAGCTGGAACTGGCTCTGTCTGGCATGAAGGTAGCTCCTAGTATCTTCTCACACAAAGTCACCCCTGTAGACTTCCTGCTACCAAAACCTTGCCATGTAAACCCAACAAAGATTCTAAACCATGCATATTAATATTGGTATTCATGTGCAATACATAAGACCTTCAGATATAGCTGCTGAGAATAGAGTCAGTCCACTGTAAAATCTGCCTCATTTTCATAGAGGTATGACCAAGTATTTTATCTCTTATTCACATACTAGTCTAACATGATGACCTTCTATTCTTTTCAACACTTGCATGACTTTTCAGCCATGTCTCATAAATCTGATGAATAACTTTTTCTGCAATGGATACCATAGAAGAAATACTGTAATAGTTATGTGTTGGTTTTCTGGTTTTGTTTTCTTTAATCTCATTTATTTAATTATTTATGTACTTGCTTACGTATTTATTTAAAGATACTGAAAACCGTAGACAAGAACATCATCAATTCATATATTACTTCTGACACATTCAATTTCTGATGATATACCTGGTTGACTTGGACTGTATTTGACATTCAAGGCCAATCTTGAGGAACGGCAGCTATATTTAGAGGGGAAAATGGTAGTATCAAAATAATTAATTGCAAATTTTTCCTCTTTTTCAAATTCTTTTGCTGATCATAGGAAGCTGAATATTTATTTACAGGTCCAATAAACTTCAGTTTGGCTCAGCTCTAGAAAAGGAATTAATTAAAGCACTTATCATCCATCTGAGAGCAGTACACATGTGGAGGGGAGGTTGGTCTCTATGTCAGAGACCAGCTGGAGTGTGTGGAACACCACCTGGGGATGGATGAGGAACTGACAGAGAGCTTATGGGTCAAGACTAAAGGTAGGACAGAGAGAAAGGAAATGGTAGGAGGAGTTTGCTACAGGCCACCTGTCCAGGATGAGTGAGTAGATGAGGCCCTCTACAGACAGATAGCAACAGCCTCACGTTCACAAACCCTGGCCTCATCGGGGTCTTCAACCATCCCAATATCTGTTGGAGGGACAACACGGCAGGGCACAAGCAAGCCAGGAGGTTCCTGGAATGCATCAAGGACAACTTCCTTATCCAAGTGATAGAGGAGCCGATGAGGAGGGGAGCCATGCTGGACCTTGTTTTCACCAACAGGGAGGGGCTGGTGGGGAATGTGAAGCTTAAGGGCAGCCTTGGCTGCAGTGACCATGAAACGGTGGAGTTTGATATCCTTAAAGAGGAGAGGACAGTGTGCAGTAAGCTCGCTATTCTGGACTTCAGGAGAGCAGACTTTAGCCTCTTCAGGGAACTGATTGGGAAGCTTCCTTGGGAAGAAGCCCTGGAGGGAAGGGGCCCAAGAAAGCTGGCAAGTATTCAAGGACCTTCTCCTTCAAGTTCAGAAGTGATGCATCCCAATGAAGAGGAAGTTGGATAAAAGCGGCCACAAGCCTAAATGGGTGAACAAACAGCTCCTGGAGAAAGTGAGGTAAAAAAAAAGCAGCCTACCATGAGTGGAAGCAGGGACAGGTAGCCTGGGAGGATTACAGGGAAGTTGTCCGAGAGGTCAGAGATCAGATTAGGAAAGTCAAAGCCCTGACAGAATTGAACAGGGAAATCAAGGTCAACAAGAAGGGCTTTTATAGGTACATAGGGGATAAAAAGAAGATCAGGGAAAATGTGGGCCCTAGTGGAAGGAAATGGGAGATCTGATTTCCCAGGATATGGAGAAGGAAAGGTACTCAATGATTTTTTTGCCTCTTTCTTCACTGGCAAGGGCACAAGCCATCTCCCCAGAGTCATGGAAGAAAAGGGTAGGGACTGGGAGAATGGAAACCCACCTATGGTCAGTAAGGATCAGGTTCTAGAACACCTGAGGAACCTGAAGGTGCACATCCAAGGGTCCTGAAAGAACTAACGGATGGGGTTGCGGAACCCCTATCCATCATATTTGAAAAATTGTGGAGGTGTGGGGAAGTTCCTACTGACTGGAAAAGGGGAAAAATAACCCACATCTTTAAAAAAGGAAAAATAAGAGGACTCAGGAGACTACAGGCCAGTCAGTCTCCCCTCTGTGCCTGGCAAGACCATGGAGCATATCCTCCTGGAAAGCATGCTGAGGCACATGGAAAATGAGGAGGTGATTGGTGACAGCCAACATGGTTTCAGCAAGGGCAGGTTGTTCCTGATGAATATGGTGGCCTTCTACGATGGGGTCACAACCTTGGTGGATAGAGGACAGGAAACCAATATTGTCTACCTGGAAATGGGCAAAGCCTTCAATACTGTCCCATACAACATCCCTGTCTCTAAACAGGAGAGACATGGATTTGACGGATGGACTGCTCAGTGGATATAGAACTGGCTGAATGGTCACACTCAGAGAGTGGTGGTCAATGGCTCAATGTCCGAGTGGAGGTCGGTGATGAACGGTGTTCCTTAGGCATCGGTATTGGTACCTGTACTGTTTAACATCTTCATTAGTGACATGGATGACGGCATTGAGTGCACCCTCAGCAAGTTTGCTGACGACACCAAGTTGTGTGGTGTGGTCAACACGCTGGAGGGAAGGGATGCCGTCTAGAGGGACCTTGACAGGCTGGAGAGGTGGGCCACTGCCAACCTCATGGAGTTCAACAAGGCCAAGTCGAAGGTCTTGCACCTGGGTCAGATTAATCCCAAATACAAGTATAGGCTGGGTGGAGAGAGGGTTTAAATTGAAAGTGGAGAGGTTTAGATTAGATATCAGGAAGAAGTTCTTCACGGAGAGGGTTGTGAAGCACTGGAACAGGTTGCTCAGAGAAGCGGTGGATGTTCCATCCCTGGCCGTCTTCAAGGCCTGGCTTGATGAGGCTTTGAGCAACCTGGTCTAGTGGAAGGTGTCCTTGCCCATGGCAGGGGGCGTGGAACGAGATGAACTTTAAGGTCCCTTCCAACCCAAACCATTGTATGATTCTATGAAAATGAACCTGAAAATTTTTATTTCCCTGCTATCAAAGTCTGTAGGAGGATGCCAGAAACATAGAGAATATTTCATACTGAAGCTGTGTCCTGGGTAACTCCTTTTAGAACTCTTCTCTTGTTGTCCAGGGTTTCTGGGAATTTGATTGTAAGTGCTGTGTTTCCCTTTGCTTATCACCAAAAATGTTGTTTGCCAAAGCACTTAGTTTAAAGATTAAAATATTTAAAAGCTATGGAATGAAAGCAGGCAAACAAAAATGTCCCAGGTGAACAAACAGACAGAGTTTATATCCTGAGATAACACTCTCATGTCTCCTAGAAGATGATGTGCAAAAAGACATCAGTGATGTTTCATGTCCAAATTTATATTTGATTTAAGTGGAACAAGATAATTAAAAAAAAAAAAAAGTCTGAACTGCTGGATGAGGTACAGAAAATAAAGGTTGCAAAATAAATCTTTTTTCCTTCCCACTGCATTTCTGTAGTTTAAAATTATTACTTCCACACCTTTGCATATAAATTTCCTCTTTTTCTTCTGATCTGTTTGCCTGCTGTACATTACATGATTATACTGTCTTTCTTCACCCATCTGTCCCTACCCTCTGATCCAAAAAGTCCCTATCAAATCATACTGAATTGTTTCTTTTGAAACAGCAATCTCCTTGTCTTTCTTATTTCTTAAGGATTCAACCTGATAAAATTTTCTATAGCAAAAATTATACAAAAGTCACCCTCTCTGTTGAACATTCACAGTCTGCATAACTGAACACTGTATGTTTGATCTATACAACACCTATGAACAGACTGTATGTGTCCTGGCACGGTTATCCTGGGAAAGGGAAGAATCATTTTTATACCCAGAGTGAGATTAAGACACAAATGAAGTCAGATGCCGCTAACAAAGGAGTTTATTTTTGATGTAAGAAAATAGCGATAGGAGAGAGAGAAAATAGAAAAGGGGGAAAATATAGTAAGCAGTCGGGATAGAATTGCAAGAGAGAGTCAACACCATGGATCCAGCGGTGTCCTGCTGGTCCGTCATCTTGTAGTCTTCAGTGGGGAGTGTCCCTGTCATGGTTTTGTCTCACAGTCTATTCTAGGATATTGTTTTGCTGACTCTTGCCTCATGCACATGCTTTCAGGCTAGGCAGATGATCCCATGGGGTGCACAGGACAACTGTGTGACCACTTGCATGCTTTGGCAGGCTTGGGGGTCCTCTGTGCCTGGACCCCCCATGAAACGATGTCATTTTTCTTTGTCCTTGGTGAGAACTGGTCTCTGGAGGCTATTTGCATCTGTTTGGTAGGCCATTTGGCCCTTATCTATTCAGGCCTTCAGGCAATCCCTGCTCACCAAGCCACCAAAAGCCAAGCCACCAGGAAGTTTCACAACTTTGTCAGAAAGTTTTGAGACAGACAACTCAAGATAAGGTCTCTCACAGTATGCTTTTATTATCTGTCACCAATAGGAATTTATGTATTTTGCTACATCTATTTTTTTCCTCATCCCCAGTTGTCAACCATATTTTCTGGTTGTTTCAATAGAAATGACAATTGTATTGAGTTCTTTTTTGTGACCTTGAAACAGAAACTATTTGAAGTTTTGCAGCATTATCAAAATAAAATGTTCTATTCTTTACATTCTCCTTTGGGATCCTTTGTTTCAGTAATATTACCTACTGACTTACAGCATTGTGAGTGATTTTTTCTGGTTATCACTGATCACTGAAGACACGTTCTTTCCTGACCCTTATAACACTAGCTCTCAAATTGATTTATGGAGCTTTAGTGGATGTATACCTTGTTACCCTTTGGCCTCCTTGTGGAAATTGGTAGGAGTGACAGGTTCTATGTATAAATGCTGTAGTGACCTAGATATATGGATCAGCACAACTTTGGTAAGGCAAGGTAGTTTTTTTGAAAATACCTTTTAATTTACAAGGTTATAGTAAAATGCAAATAAAGTGTTTATTTACAACATCTGACAAAGACAGCATAGTTAGAGATACTTAGAAAAGACAAGTGAAGGAAAATCAATTCTTAATTTACACTAACATGAAATATAAAGAATCTGTTTGTCTGCCCAGTACCTCACATTTGGAGCTGTATTTGTCAAGGAGAATCACGTCTTTACATATCCTTCTGGCTTTAACAGCCACTTTTGTTCTCAAAGTCCTTTCAGTATCAGGTTCAGATTCAAATCTTTTCCTCCATTCTTTATCCACTGCTCCAGTACAACATGCAATCTGTTTTTAATGCTATATCCATGCAAAGTGGCAGCTGTGAAAAGTCTTTAAGAGAAAAAAAAAATTCCCTATTCAGTTCTAGAAAGGCTGTATGTATTTTTGGGGAAAAAAAGAAGGTTAAAAAAAAATCATACTATTTTACAAGAGTGAGAGTTTACAGAGGAATTCGAGAAAGCATTTAGCCCAAGAGGCAATCTCAGGTATAAGCTCTAGATTGGCATCAAGGCTCTCACCCTGCAAAAATACTCCTCACCGCCAATATTTAATTGGCTGATTGGCTGCCTATGGCAAGTCCTCTTTTCAAATGTTCTCTGGCTTACTACTACATGAAAGGTTCAGTAGTGTAATTAGGACCCTGGTTCAGTAACATCAACTTCAATTTGGAGGTAAATTGTTTTGCATGTTTATCCTCATGATAACATAAATTCCAGTCCACACAGTCATGGTATTGATGTGATGAATTAATATAATCTCTCCTCCATGTGGTAAAGCAGACTGTTTACAGGCCAGTGACATGATGGTTTTAGATTTTTAGGCAGGATAAAGATATCCACAACCAGTTGTGATGACCCTTTCTAGTTTTAAATATGGTCCAACTGTATTATTCTGGTCCTTTCCTGCAGCATATTTTTTGGGGGGTTTTGGTTTGTGGGCGTTTTGTTTTCATTTTTTTTAAAAAGAACCAAGCTATGAAACAAATCTTTTTCTTTAACCCAAGAAACATATTTTAAAAACAAAGACAAAACACCCTCAAAAATAAGACGTGTAAAACAAATAAACAAACAAAAAATCCAACACAGAACAAACAAATAAACAAAAAAACCCAAAAAATACCCCAGAATAAAAACACAGACAACCTTATAGAAAGACAAAAGCAAATCATGAGCAGCTGCTTGGACAAAGCACTATAGATCATTGTCTATAAGATCTTTGAGTAAAAGCCTATTATTTGTCCAAGTGTGTTTGTACAGTACTTAGAACAAGAGATATTGGTCTTGAGGAGAATTATAAGGACTACAAGAATAACACGTTAAACTGAATTGCAGGAGAGAAGATAGGAATCCATAAACTACGGTTTGCACCTTTCCCTAGGTAAACAGATTATTTCTTTCTTTAGTATCTGTAATGTAAATCTTACAGAATCAAAACCATTTATCTTTCTCATCAGAATAAGACACCAAGTCCCCTTCTAAAATACTAATAATTAAATAGCATTTTTGTTTTAAGAAGCCTTGAAAGAAAACATCCTACTAGAAAAAGAAAGAAAAATGCAGTGGAGGAAAGTCAGTGCCTGTGAGGAGTGTCTTGATAATAAACATTTATTGGTTTTGTGACTAGACTGAATTCTGAATTTGAAAGGACAATAAAGAGGGAGAGAAATGTGTTCTTGTATAAAAGGGATATGTGTCTCTGAGGAGGGACCCTAAAAAAATAAATCCCTGGGCAATTATACCTTTACAATGTAAGTTCCCCACCTCTCATGTGGCAGTTCAGACCAATAGTAAAGTTAGGTTCTGGCATCTTCCCATTCTTCATTGGTTCTTTTCATCATCTCTGGGCCACCTGTTTCTTATCTCTAAGATTGCAGCTTCTGCTGACGATTACAGCTTCCTTATCTTCTGGTTTGAACTGGCTCTGGGGACATTTTTACTTAACTAGGTAAAAGTTCAACATATCTAGGTGAAAATTTACAGAATGTGGCCAAGGCTTCAGCAAATTTAGGTACTAATGTTAATTGAGTTATGCTAAACAAATTCTATATATGTAGTTGTCGTGGTTTAGCCCTGTCGGG
>NW_010235145.1:0-14476 GCF_000690775.1 Eurypyga helias
GTTTACTGGAGGGTGTCCCTGCCATTCCCAAGGGTCACTTCTGGCGTGTCAGTGGTCCTGCACCAACCTCTGGGGCTTCTGCTTTTTGCTAAGTGACCTGCCCTGGGGGTGTGTGAGATCCGGGTCGTAGCGTGTTAAATGCTTTAAGGTACTAGGGTGAAAGTACAGCTCAGTAGTTACACTCCCATCACATTCCCTCTTAATAATAAGCCTTCCTTGCACTGTTTCCTTGACACTTTTTTGCAACGAGCATCACGGTTTTGGGGAAAACCTTTTTTTTTTTTGGTCTAAACAAGCGATTTCATGTCCTTAAGTAAGAGTCATGTTTGAATACTGGATTCTGATGGCTTTGGGTTGCTTTTGTCTAGGATACGACATCTTTGCTTGTGCTGAATAAGCAATATTCTAGCTCTAATCTTCATTTGGTTTTACTTGCATTTGGTTTCTGCTCTCATTTGTATTTGTGTGACGGTCATTCCACGGGCTGATGGTTTCAGTGCTTAACTGGAGACTTTTCCCCCAGCTTCTGAAATACGTCATTCTTCCATAAATACATATGGACAGCAGGAACTCTCCCCTACGTCTCAGTATTTCTTCAGGTTTATACACTTAATGCCTTTCGGACATCCCTTGCAAGATTTGATACCCTGATTGAGTCTACTACAGGTCAGAGTTTTGAAAACACCTTTTGAAAATGCTTGTTTCTTGGAAAAGCAAGACATTCCTTTTATTTCAGCAATCTGGTAGCTTCTGCCCCGTGATATTCCACTGATTTTGCACGTTTCACTGGTACAAAGATTTCAAATGGTTCATTCTCTGGGAGGAAGAAGAGGCAGCGAGCTGCAGGTGGGCAGCTTTGTAATCGAATTCCTGTTGGATCCAGAAGAAACACGTCCCGCTGAAGCGCTCCCCCTGCGGCGATCATCTTGGGAGGGGAAGTGTCTTTCAGCTGAAGTCCTTGAGATCTGCATTTTCTAGCAAAACAGTGAGTTCTCTTTCTGTAATTCTTACAAAAATGAGTTCTTTATTATTATAAGTCTTTAATGAGGAAAACACATCTTTGGGGTTTTCTCTGTGGCCTTAAGCCCTAATTAATGGTTTAGGGACATTTCCAGTACCCCGGACTGTTCCTGCTGTGTCACTTTGGTTTTGTTTCTTGTGCTTTCCATGAAGAGCTGCTCTTGTACCACTCTTGGGTGGGAATACATCAGCTCTTGTGAACTGAAAACAAGCTTACACCTGAATCACTGTTGGCAGGGGACTCATAAGGGTGGAACGTGGAGGTGGCCCTTCTGGCCTGGCTTTGGGAAGCCAAGCTGTTCCGTGGTGTGCTCTGCAGTAGTGGGACACAACAGGCAGGAGTCAGCTCTGGTGTCTGGTCCCATGTTGGCCATCCCAGGCTCTCCTGGCCCAGAGCATCTCAGGACAGCATGCTGTGACAGATAGGATCTAGGTGTCTGTGGAAGACAATCACTCTGCTGCAGCCCCACGGGATTTGCTGGGTCATCTGAAACAACCCACAGCTCCTAAATTTAATCAGGAGAAACTCATCCACCACGTTAGGCAGAAAAACCTAAATTAAGGTGGAGTCACCATCCCGGGAGGGGTTTCAGAGCCATGTGGATGA
The DNA here is from genome assembly GCF_000690775.1 of Eurypyga helias. Taxonomy (NCBI): domain Eukaryota; kingdom Metazoa; phylum Chordata; class Aves; order Eurypygiformes; family Eurypygidae; genus Eurypyga; species Eurypyga helias. The sequence goes on from NW_010235145.1 coordinate 1,628, forward strand.
GGCGCTCAGGGACAGGGGTCAGTGGTGGCCTGGGCAGTGCTGGGGTAACGGTTGGACTCGATGGGCTTAAAGGTCTTTTCCAACCCAAACAATTCCATGATTCTAAGCTCCTCGCTTGTGCCTTCAGTAAGCTTTGGTAACTACAGGGTTACATTCCATTTCTGAAGAGAAAGGTGGATTGCTTTATGATTTTTCCACTCATATCTTGGATTTGGATTTTGCTTGCCCAGATTCCTGTGGTGAGAAGTCTTCTTCACTTCCTACCTTATAGGTTCCGTGATACCTCATCTTGCACAAGACCTTTGTGGTGACAACACACGTGTCATACAAAACTTGGAGTAGAACATGTAGGTGAAGTGTGTTGGAGCCTTGTATAACAAAGGTGTTATGTACCTGGAAGTTCACGAGTGGAAACTTCGTGTTAGGAATTAGTTGAAATAAAATCCTGCAGAAATGAGGCTGCACATTCTGCTAAAGCATCCGTGTGTGCTATGGCCATTTTTGTGATCGTGCTGAGAAGTGAAGGACGTGTCTATAAATAACGCAGAGGCGCGGCGGTTATACTTGGAAGTGGAGCTCCCTTCCCCCAGTTCATGCAGCAGGTCCTGAGCCCCTCCAGTGGCAGATTCCCCGTGGCCAGCCAGCAGCACTGCTTGGAGCCACAAGAGCGATGGTTAAATACAGGAGATGTGGAGGACTGGGAGGAAACCTAGTCCAGACGTGGTGCTTAGTATAGACTGGCTGGCCTGATGGGCTGTGCTGGGAGCTGTGGTCATTCTTTGTGTGATCTCTCTTAGCAATTGGAATTGATTTTCCCATTAGGAGACGTTTCATCAGCTAATGGGTTTTTCCCTCTCATTTATTCATCTTAGAATGGTAGAAGTGACCTCGGCACCAGGCGTTTCTTAGGGCTTAACGACCAGTTGGGGTTAATGCCCCAAGATACATTAAACATCCAGCTGGTCGTTAATCTTCAGTGTGTCTGGTGGCACTTATGGCTTTTGTTTTTGTGCATCTTCACCCAGTAGGAGCATCTTCAGCCCCCTCTCTCCATCTGTTGGGATCGTGGGGAGAAAACGTCCATCCCACGGGGCGATAATGCGAGCCGCTGCAGCACGCTGGCTGTGTGTCCTGGGGTGTTTGTGGGGAGAGGCAGCGGTGGGAGCAGTAATGAAGCATATCATCACATTTCTGCAGACTGTGATAGGAGGAGAGGGGATCCGGGACTGCCGAATGTAACCTACTTCCTTAGGGTCAGCTCGGAGACATGGAGAGATGAGGAGCGAGGTGGGTTAAAAAGGCAGCGGAATGGTGAAAGGGGAGGAGATGGGACAGCCAGGGTGCAGGTAGAGCACGGGATGAGTTGTGGGTAGGAAGGATGTTCATGAGATGGAGGACTGAGCAGGTTTGGGAGTAAGATTCTGGAGGTTTGGGTAAAGCAAACCTTTGCACGATGCTTTCCTTCCTGCCATATTCACTCATTTTTAACTAATATCCCTCTTCCGCGTCGTTTCACCTCACGTCGCTGAGCTGCTGTCACTCATGCTGTTCCTGTGCCACCTCCTACAGCTCGCCACCTCATGTTCATTCCCTGTACTCTTCCAACTCCACTGTTGGCATTCCCATCCTCTTCCAAAAACTCCTTCTGGGCACTGACCTCAGCTTGTCTGTCGCCTTTCTCACCCCTCACAGGCTCCTCCAAGCCGAATTTCAGCAGCTGCCTTCTTACCCAGTTTTATACAAGACAAAAAGAGTAGGTAGAGGGGAAATAATGAATGTTTACTTAAGTAACTATTTCATTTTTATTGTGGACACTATGTGGGAGTTTCTGTTTGCCTTTTTCCTGGGAACGTTGTTGTTCTCATGTTCTGTATGTCACATCTTCTGTTTCTCTCTTAAAGCTGCCAGTGGACTCAGCACATTTGTGACACTCGCATCCCGGCTAACGAGAGCTGCCTGGTACTTGGGATGCCAGACATCAAATTAGCAGCAAACAGAAGCAAAAAAATCCCCCAAATTCTCAATAAAAACCAGGGGCAGAGGAAAAGGTGAGAGGAAGTAGAAAAGGGGGAAGAAGGAGAGGCTAAGAAAGAAGAGGCAGGGTACGTCTCTAGCTGGTTTGCAGAACAAAGAGTGTATGAACTAAAAATGAACTACAAATGTTCGTAGCGACTTGCCAGATTGCGTGACTCTTGTGTAACTGTCATCCTCTGTGAATATCACCCCTGTCCATGGGTATTCTGGAAGGAAGATTTTTCCCTTTTCTTTCAGGGAGGCTGTTAGACCTGTCCTTGCCACGCTAGCTGCTACCGTAACGGGTTCCTCGGCTTCCATCCCTTTTCTTCCTTCCTCTTCTTCCTTTTTTTTATCCATTTTCTTTTCCTTTCTCCCTGTAGAGTGAGGGAGAGGGCTGGTAGAAATACTGGCAACAAGGAGACAGCAGGAAGGCCAGGGTCATCTGCTGCCTCTGCCACATGATGGCCTTCTTGTGGGCATTCTTGATGTCAAAACTTTTCTCCAATGTTCTCTTTCTCCATGGTATTTTTCCAGGCCTGGGATGTAGTTTGTAAGGCTTCTGCAAGGCGCTGAGATTTTTCCTGGCAGTCTTGACATCAGCACATGTGGTTCTGTTGTCTCAGTGGTACTGATATGTTTACTCAGGGACCAAACCTACAGAGAGCAAAGTTTACTTAGCTTAAAACCCTGACTAAAACCAACTCTATCCAAACACTATGTGCCTTTACTGCATGCCTACCTTCTGAGGAACTCATCCAGATTCCCTGAGAGGCTCTCTTGGCATGTCTTGGGTCTCTATTCTCCCAAGTGACAAGTGATGGGACAAGAGGAAACAGCCTCAAGTTGTGCCAGGGGAGGTTTAGGTTGGATATTAGGGAAAATGTCTTCCTGGAAAGAGCTGTCAGGCACTGGAAGGGGCTGCCCAGGGAGGGGGGAGTCACCATCCCGGGAGGGGTTTCAGAGCCGTGTGGACGAGGCGCTCAGGGACAGGGGTCAGTGGTGGCCTGGGCAGTGCTGGGGTAACGGTTGGACTCGATGGGCTTTAAGGTCTTTTCCAGCCACAACAGTTCTATGATTCCATGTCCCTCTTGGCTGTGGTTCCACGCTGGCTCACTGTGCCAGGTGTTGGTTTCAGCAGAAGTCCCCTTTCTTCTCAGATGAAGACCGTCATTTGGTTTTGCTTCAGGCTCTTTGCCTGGTCACATCTCTCTTGCTCGCGGTAAAATGAATGTAAGTAATTTTCTCCAGGAGTGACACCCCGGAGGGTTGGGTGCTGCTGCTGTTCCTGCATTGAGGATTCACGTGAACTATTTCGTATGGACTTCACCTCTTGAAGGGAGGTCACTGCTCAGCCAAGAATAAGATCCTTATTTACCAGAGAAAGAGCTGTTATGGAACAAAATGAAGATGGAATAACCCTTACAAAGTTACTGCAGTAATCCTAGAATCCTGGCCCATTCCAGACTTATGTTGTCCTGGTGCAGTTGTGGCATGAAGGATCCCAGCGTGAGCTGCACGACTTGCAGTGGGCTGCGTGGCAGAACGGCAAGGTGCAGAAGGAGATCAAAGACAGCTGTTGTTCTTTGTATTGCCTTTTTTGCAATATTTTTTCTTTTTTTTTTTTTTCTTTTTAAGTGAAAGCATGAATTACCCATCTTCGTGTTGAGCCTCCAGACACCAAGCTCAAGGAGAGGAGACTGATTAGAAGAGGGTGCTTTATTCTTAGCCCTGTTCGGTGGTCGGGAGGTAGACAGCATTTGCTGTCAAACAGACGATTCTCAGAGCCCAGAAGTACATTAAAAAAATGAATTAAATAGAAAGATGCAGGCATTGCCGAGCAGAGCACACCCATCTGTTTGACTGAATATCCAAGCCCTCCTTCTTACTTTTATAATTAACTTGCTTCTCATGGTAAATGCTGGAATAACTATTACGTAGGCTGATTTTTGTCTTCCAAAGAATGGTATGAAGGGTGGCACGCACACGGTGCGTCCCTGGTGTTCTCCTTCATCCTCATCTCTCCCCACCCATGTCCAATGCACCGTCCTCGTGCCAGGTGCAGTGGTACAAATACATCAGTGATGCCCCAGCAGTCAATTTTCTCCCTGTCTTGGCGGAAAGTCTGTTGGACTCAGCAGAGGCTGTGCTGCTCGTATCGCAGGGCACCAGCTGGGCATTCTGCACTCCGTTCAGTCAACGGGATAACTGCTCATAACGGAGCTCTTATTCCATGTGTCAGGTTGATATAGGTTTATTCTTGTTGGAAGCAAAGGTGTTTTGTTTCTCCATTTAATGCACTTAAGGATCTTTCTGCTTTAGGCCCATTAACGAGTAATTTCGAGCTTGCATCCCTCCATGACAAGTCTCCAGATACTTCAAACTTCTGCGTGATCTTGTGCTTTGCGTCCTCGCTGAGGGTCATGCTGCTGCTTCAGAAAGACTCCTGTGTTCTTTTGTTAACTGTGGTCACTAAAAATGAAGTAACTGTGCAAAGTCACCACACAGCAAACCCTGCGCCGGGAAATGGGACTTTCTGCAGCCCTCTGGCCCGTGTGTACGTGTCAGAGCTGCAACCGCTTCACCTGTAAATACTTCACCTTCCTCTTTGCAGATGACTCTGTTTCCTGGGATCGTTAAATGAGAGGTTACCACTTACCTACAGGAAAAACAGAAGTGTGATGAATTACAAGCCGGTGTAATTTATGCAGAAGCAGTGTGGGGGAAACTGCAGCCCACTCTTGTTCCACATAAATTATGCATGTACCTCCTTGAAAATAGCTGCAGAGGGTGTTCGGATTTTTTTTTGGCTAATGAATCATGCCCTAAATTTCTACAGCACATACATTGACTCAAATGTCTCCCTTTTGCCCCACCTTTATTTTTAGATCATCTGTAAACTTTTGCTGAACGTGCGTTTCCGGATGTTTCTTTATTTTCCTTTGAACAGACCTGTTCTTTGAAGAGCCTGTTTTGAAAAGGGGCTCCTAAATTTACTACTTCTCACACGTGAGAATTTACGTCTCGTGCTTTGGAGATCTCGGTAGAGATCCCTTGGCTGTTGTGGTGAGGATGTGTGGGAATAAACGTGTCCTTGAGAAGATGCAGCCTGCCATCGCGTGCAGTCATCTCCCTGCAGATCACGACTGCAGACGTCTTCGGAACTGTAGCCTTAGCTACAGGTCGTGGGCGTCACAAAACCTTTGGACCTGGGGGCAGAAATAGAGAAGTTGCCAACAATTCATGGAGAAAGCAAAGGATGGTACTGTCCACCGTGTATCTGCTTGGCGTAGCACACAAATATGTGTTTGGCCGTACACTAGTGAAGCTTGGGGATGGTTAGAGGAGTGTTGCGCGTAGCCCTGGCCACTTCCCCCCAAGTAATAGCTGGGAGGAGCAGGACAGTGCTGTGGTCTTCTCCTTCACCTCAGGAGCAGTGGCAAAGCTGGAGCTCCCCCTACGAGACAGCAGTGGTGAGAGCACCAACCAGCAAGAGCCGATTTTGGAAGGGCTTCAAGGAGAAAAGTGCGCTGAGGAGGATTTGGAAGGTGAAGAATGATTGTTTGGAACATGAGACGATGGAACAGCTTTGGACCTAAAATCAGCTTGCTCCAAGGAGACAGAATGTTACGGAAAGAACAAGTGTGATTTTCATTATAATAAAGGTGTGGGTGGGCCAGCGTAGGCAAGCCTGGGAGCGGGGGCAGCACGGCGCTTCGGCTGGAGTGGAGGAGCAGAGGTGTAAGGCAGGAAAGGCTTTAGTGAGAAGGAATTTCAAGATGCTGAACAGAGATACTCAGTATGTTTTATTGTCAGATGTTTGGAGCCTGCCTAGGATTTATAGTTGGTCTCATGTGTGCTTTCCTGAGGATTTTTCTGTGGTCTTTTTTTTTTCCCCCTTGTTTTACATAATTCATGTTCAGTTGTGGTGTATTTGGGGCCAAATCCCTCTTGCCTCAGCACCTGAAAACAGTGAGGGTTTTCCATGTGCAGAGTGAGGAGGATTGCAGGCACTAATGACACAGACAGGTATTTTTTTCCCACCTCTGTCTGCCATTGTCAGTAAAATTGAAGTTTGCTGCCCGTGCAAGTCTACAGTTTGATAAATGAAGAAAAAAACATTTGTGAGAATGGCACCAAACCCCATTTGGTTCCCAACAGAAAAGTTAAGTATGATTGGCCTGGGGGAAAGATGTATGACATCAGTTGGCTGTTTGTGTTTAAAAAATGATGTGGTTAGAAAAAGTACAATTGTAGAATCACAGAATGGTTTGGGGTGGAAAAGACGTTTAAGCCCATCGGGTCCAACCGTTACCCCAGCACTGCCCAGGCCACCACTGACCCCTGTCCCTGAGCGCCTCGTCCACACGGCTCTGAAACCCCTCCCGGGGTGGGGACTCCCCCCTCCCTGGGCAGCCCCTTCCAACCCCTGACAGCCCTTTCTGGGAAGGGATTTCCCCAATATCCAACCCAAACCTCCCCTGGCACAACTTGAGGCCGTTTCCTCTTGTCCTGGGCTGGGAAGAGGTGAATGTGCTCTGGGCTTACACCATCCCCGGCTGCAGCGTCTCTCCTCATAAGCATTTTGGTAACTTTCAACAGCGATGTTACTCAGATCTCTCAAATAACCATTTTCTAGTCTCTCTAATATTAGAGACTTGATTTTTGGATAGAGCAGCCCTTTTACCACGTTCTTGGGCAGATCATTATTTTTCCATTATTTTGCTAATTATCTTCAATTCTTCAGTGATAGTGGTCTACCTGAAGATTCCCATTATGTTTTGGCGATTTTCCCTGTTTAGATATTTGCACAATGCTACCTAGTCCTTAGAAGTTCCTAAAAGAAAAAAACAAAATCGGTCAACCTCTACCCACTCAGAGAGCCCTTTAGCCAACTTTACTAATATCTTCAGGTGAAAATTCTTTTCTGATTACAAGGTAATAGATATTGTTACACACCTTTCCTAGTTACTCATAGAAGGAAAAAGGATTTATTACTGTGCAATGTGCAGACATCGTATTGCTTATCTCTAGATACAAGGCACTGGTTTTTATGAAATAGTTGTATCTTTTCTGCCTTAGGGCTCTGTTGCACCACAGTGTTCTCCATTACCACTTTAACTATTATTAAAGCTACACATGAAATTGTTTTTACAATGTGTTTAAATTTCTGTTCTTGTTATACATTTAATTTGCCCTTAAACCGAAGTTCACCAATTAGTGCCGTTGCCTTTCCTTACAACCTGTGGTTCTGCGTGGGTTCCCTCTTCTTCTGGACACTGGTTTCATGATCATGGAATCACAGTGGTTTAGGTTGGAAGGGACCTTGAAGACCACCTAGTTCCACCCCCCCGGCCCCTCACCTGCTTTGCTTGCAGTTGCTGCCCCCACTCCCTGCCCTCCCTGGGCTGAGCTGGGTCTCCAGCCTAAGACGTGGTTCAGGAAGTTTCAGGCTTGAGCGTTCCCTGTGTTCCCTCTTGCTTGGTCCTGGGGTTGGAGGGAAGATGCTCCTGGCTGGGGCCGTGCTGGGTTTGCACAGCGAAGGCAAGCAGAGCACGGCCCCTGGTGGGACACCAGCCATCACTGTTTCACTTCCACATCTAGCGTAGTCTTTGTCATAGACTTAAATACTGAGGTTCAGGCCCTGGAAGTATGCTAATTAGCTGCTAACGAGCATTCAGTATGCACTGTATTAGCTCACAGTGTTAAATCTGTGGGGTTTTTGGAGTTCAGCTAAATATGGCTTTTAGAGATGGATAAAGTTACTGTACACAGCAGTTTCGAGCTGTGTTTCCTCTCATTCAGTTCTATTATTAGAATACTTAACTTGCTCCCCATGTGTTTTAATACAATTGCAAACCAGAATGCACCGTGCAGATGGTTACTGACTCTCCGGTATCCATCCCCGGGGCTGTGCCCGTTAATGGGTTCTGCTGTGTTCACCTACACGTTACTGTTTTGTAGGAGGAAGAAATGTTATCCTTTGTAGCTAAAAGCAACTTCTAGGGTTGAATGCACTTGCATTATTCCTATGGAAACAAAACGCTGTGCAAAGAAAAAACAACCCCAAAATATCAAACCGGCGTTGGAAATTTAGAATTATCGAATCTTTTGGGTTGGAAAAGACCTTTAAGATCATCAAGTCCAACAGTCAACCCAGCACTGCCAAGCCCACCACTAAACCGTGTCCCTGAGTGCCTCATCTACGTGCCTTTCAAATCCCTCCCGGGACTGACCTCACCACCTCCCTGGTTACTCACCTTGTCACAGAAGGAGATCAGGTCAGTCAGGCAAGACCTGCCATCACAAACCCACGCTGACCAGGCCTGATCACCTGGTTGTCCTGTATGTCCTACATGGTGACACTCAAGGTGAGCTGCTCCATGGCCTTCCCTGCACCGAGGTCAGGCTGACAGGCCTGTGCTTCCACGGATCCTCCTTCCGGCCCTTCTTGTAGATGGCATCACATGCTCTTGTGCATTTTTTGCAGTCCTTCTGCCCTCATGGCATCAGTTGAGGTATTTTGTAAGGATGGACAACACTGTATTTCATGGGAATGAAGTATCTGATCCTAGGAAAAACAGGAATGATGTTTCAGGTAAGAGTTTTAGACCTCAGAGCCAGCTCTTCACTTACACAGAAAGTCATTAATTATTATGCTTTCTACATTTTAAAAGCCTCTTTTCACAAAATTCTTCCTTAGTATTTCAGGCAGGATTAACTTGGAAAATCCTGGCTCATCAGTTTTTGGCAGGTAAATGTGACGATGGGTACAAAGGGTAATTGTGTCAGTCACCCCTGTACAGGATGGGCTTTTCTGCGCCCTTACGTTCTTGCGGCAGTGTTAAGATGAAGACAAAGAACCTCTTGACATACTGAAAGATGTATCTTATCAAACACACAACTCCCATTTCTTTGTAATCTCAGTTAAAGTCTCATAAAACTACTTTTCTACCAGTTGCATGCAGGAAAAAGTGCCATGTGTCTTCACACGGTATTTGATAGCATGAGCTGTGCCTCTAGTTGGGCTAAAAACCTGCAGTTCTGGTAAAAGCCACAGGGTGGGGTTGTAACTTTAAGGCTTGATTTAATACTTCAATCCCTCAGCACCAAATTTGGAGTCCTGAGGTCTTTATGTCCTTTTAGTAATTTAAATGTCCTTATACTTTTCAAATTCTTCAGCCAAGAGCTTGGCTCAGGCCCAGGCATCACAATTAAGTGTAATTAATTTTCAGAGTGTTGCTCCAGCTGATTTTGGGGGAATGATTTGCAGTGCTGGGCATCTGGTAAGATGCCTAGGTTATCTCAGGAGAGAGGAGTTAGAGCTCCAAGGAGTGCTGCTTCCAGGAATTCTGATTTTTGCAGCCCAGGCAAGAAAGATTCAAGTTCTTGCTCTCGCTTTGAATTTGCATTCGGAGGTGCTGAGCTTGCAGGATGCAGGAGACAGTGAACACTCAACAACCTCAAAGCAGTTGTGAGCCTCTTCAATTAAATACTTCCCGTACCATTAAGCCACAGAATGGTGATGTCAGTCATAATTTCTGGGCAGGATTCACAGCACTTTGTGGCTGTGTGAACTGCAAAAACCCCAAAATTAATGAAACCCCCCCCAACAGCCTCCACAACCGCTCCTTTACAGCCATGTGCATGTTTCCAGGTGAGAAAGACTTTGGCCTTGGCCCAGCCAGGCTCTGGCTCTTGCCACACTGAGCTCCCCAGCTGTCAGGAATCCTTGCACCACTGCCTTTCTCTTCTGACTCAGTTTCTCCCCCTACAGATCTCGTGGGGATCTCCCCCTACAGATCTCCTTATATAAGGAATAGCCACGATTTATTTTTCACGGCACAGTTTGGATGGACAGTGGGAGATGTTAGAGGTGGTCAGATCATGCACCCGTTGGGTGTTCGTCTGGGCTGGGCACTAGGCTAGGCCTCTTCCCCGTGCCTGCCATCATCCCGAGCCCCTTTCCTTCTGCTGTCGGATAGAAACCCCGCGTTGGTACACAAATGGAACGTCCTTTTCAGCCACTCAGGTGGACTCTTCTATGTTCTCCACATTAAGCCTTTTTCCTGGAAAGAGCAGTTTCTTCCTTCGCTGTTCACAACAGACCATCACGTCAGATGTGGTCTGATTTGTCGGTGCCTAGGAAAGCTGATTCCAGTCAAACTCAAGTGGGTAAGAGCCTGATTCTGACTGTTGTGTATCCCCCAGGCAGAGATACACTTGATTTTTTGGTGTTTTCCCCCTCCCTTCTCTCATCTTCACTCTGATGTCTTCCTATAGTTACCAGGCAAACCCACAGATTGAAAACCAACCAACCACCCAAACTTCTGGTTGGATAAAGACATTTTATTCTATTTTACATTTTTTCTACTGACACAACTAACAGCCTTTGTCTTACTTTGATGGGTCTTACTCAAAATCACTCACAGATTTCTTTTCGCCTCCTTACGGTGTCTGCACAGAGCAGGTTGGTGCTGGGCTGACCTGGTTTCATAAAAATATTTGTCCTGAGAGTAAAGGGTGGGAATTACGGCACAGAATTTTAGAAGAAGAAAATTATACGCTATCAGACCACAAATACACACCGAATTTACCGTCAGACCTCTGCATTTGAAGCTCATAAAAGCAAGGGGCTGGGTTTGTTCGGCTGACGGCGGTGCGATATGCTGATGTGCTTAGATACGTACATACCCGCCGGGCAGCGTGGTAGGGAGCTGCAGTGTACGGTGGCGCTGCTGAGATTTGGGGTTACATAAACCAAAACCAGGTTTTTAATATTAAAAAAAAAAACCCCAAACTATAAGCTCATGGCTTTTCTTCCAGCTTAAATGGTAAAAAAATACTAAATAAAGGCAGCCAGTGCAAATGACCCCGTTTCTGCTGGTTTGGCAATACAAAATTGTGAGAACTCTGGTAAAAACAGTACTTGAGAGGAGTACTTTTCCCAGTAGGCTGCTGGCCCATCCCTTGATGTTCTGTACTGAAGACTCCGTAATAGTGAAAAGGAGGTTATTCCCACCACGCTGTGCCGAATCACATCTTCCCCCCGGAGATTTTCCATGCCTAGCTATCTGCTCCTGACCACGTGCTTTGATTGTGGGTTTTTTTTGTGGTTTTTATATTTTCTGAATCCAAGCTTGCTTGGCCATGGATAATGCACATGGAAACCAGCAGAGGAAAAGGTCTCCTGAGGTCTCATGCATGATGACTGTATAGATTTACAGTTAAATACAAAAATCTGTGCCGTTACTGTCCTGGGCTGTGTCATGGCCTTGAAGCCTCAGAGTAATGTGGTGGCTCAAATTGAGGAATTTACTGCTTTGGCCACCAACTCATCCCTTTGATAAAGGGTTATTCCATTGGGCTTACTGTCCTGGGTTGCATCATGGCCTTGAAGCTTCAGAGTAATGTGGTGGCTCAAATTCATGAATTTACTGCTTTGGGCACCAACTCATCTCTTTGATAAAGGGTTATTCCATTGGGAATTCATGAGCTGTGTTGATAAGTGCTTTCCGTGTCCGTGCGTTTTTAGGGCGGCCTGTAGCATTCCCAGCACCTCCTGGGTTAGATCCCCAGCATCTAGGGGGCCCGTAGATTCCCAGCATCTTCTCTCTCTGTGGTAGAACTGGGCAAGCTGGGAGGGATCTAGGAGCTGGCTCATCCTTCGCTTTTGTTGTAGATTCCCAGCATCTTCTCTCTGTGTCCTGGACTGGTAGAACTGGGCAAGCTGGGCGGGATCTGGGAGCTGGCTCATCCTTCGCTTTTGTCTTCTTGGGCACCCAGAGGTGGTACATTGATGTGCAAATCTCCCCGCTTTCTCCCCCGACTTGTGGAGCACAGGGAAAATCTTGAGGATGCTCTGAAGATGGAATTGTTTTGAGTCATGAAAACACTAATAACCACTCCTACACTTGCAGTATTCGGGCTCAGTTGTTCTAAATAATTATAATTGCTTTAATTCATCATATTTTGTGATGGCTTCTACATTAAATCATGAGCGTTGTGAAAGCTCCAGCTACAGAGTGGATCTGGTAGAAATAGTAAGATAGTATTTAGCTGTTTGCACAAAATTATGCAGCAATTATGACGAAACAAAATCCATTCCCGATCCTGCTGATTACCATGGTAACCCACATTCAAAATAGCAATATAAGGCCACTTAGAATAAGAAAAACAGGGGTTTATCCCTTATTAACTGATGCACATCATAGATTTTGGTAAAGAAATCCTTAAAATGGAGGCTCTTCCCTTTCTGATTGCAGTCGTGTTGTAACACTGTGAATCCTCCTAGGGAAATGGGAAGAATGATCCTGCTGGGAGCATCTCTCTCGCAGAATAGCTAACGTTTTTGCTTTGCATAACACGTGCTATATGTTTCTGACTTTTCTGACTAACAGCAATTAGTAAGGGAGGACAAGTGGCTGTTACAGGCAGAATTCCCAGGTTAGCAAGGCAGCCTATTTTTAGGTGCATCTTGAAGGCACAGCCATTAAGTTCTGTGCAGAGCTTCCTGTAGCTCCGGTTTATAGCTCTGGACTCTGAAACTTGAGCTGCATGATCGACTGGGCTGAAAGGATGATGTCACCAGGGAGGTTTTGACAACTCCAAGGATTTAGAAATTGAGTATTGACTCCCAGAAATAAAGCTGACTTCAGCTGTTTTCAACATAGCTGGTTTGGGTTTACTTTATGCCTGTGTGCATGGGGTACGTTTGTTTTAAAGTGTTTTGCAGCTGAGATGTTTTGAAGGCAGTTTTCCCCAGTTGGGAAAGATCTTCTGTTGGCCAGAAGGTTTTGAATTACAGCTGAGACTTTATTTTTTCTTTTTTTTTTT
>NW_010235146.1:0-1696 GCF_000690775.1 Eurypyga helias
TATGATTCTATGATTCTATACTGGTTTACAGGTTACTTCATTCCAGGTTAATATCATTAGATGGTCCATCATCTGGTGCAACAGCTTAAGTGGTGTCCCATCACCAGAACGTGGAAATGTCTGTTCCAGGAGGGCTTGGCTGGAACCCCTTACACTCTATTCTGCTCTCACCAGACATAATTGCAAGGATCAACAGAATGACCCAGAATGAAAAGTAGTCCTCCCTGCAGCTCTCAGTCTGGTGCCAAGACACTATAGAGAGTTGATGATCCTCCTGTAGTAGTAGTTGTTCTCACCTGCTAGCTGCCAATGGCTGCATGTTGGCAACAATAAAGCCAGGCATCTCCATACTAAGAAAGTTTCTTTACGTCACTTTCAGAGACACATAAATAATCCTATAATCAAATCTCTAGGAGGCAGACAACTGCAATATGTTTTTTTTGTGCAAACAGAAGTCCACAAATTAAAATTTTGGGGTACTGCCAAGGTGCCCCCAGTGCTACAGGAATGTCTCTGTGCTACAGACCCTGCCCTAAACCTCTTTGGTCAGAAATGAGATATCTTCCAATTATTATCACTGAGATAAATAACTGAGAAATTTTATTGCATTGTTATTTTGAAGCCCAAAGTTCAGCAAGACACCATTTGCGTAACACTATTATTTCTAGGAAGGATACTTTTCATGCCTAAGTAAATACCATTCTGAAATGTGCTTATGCATTAGACAGACAACAAGAAATTTGTAGCTGTCAATTTGTCCTAAGCTATCAGTTTGAGACACCAAAATTTCCTTGGACTAGTTTGTTTTTGGGGGAAAAAAAAAAAAATACCCAAACAAAAACATATGTCTTTTGTTTAACATGCAGCAGTCACACAAAAAAATCTGTCTTTAAAAAGACACATCTTTCTCAATTTTCAGTTTTATTGCACTTACATTCTGGTTGGAAGAAATGTGAAGCAAACAGGGATAAAAGATCCTTCCTGTGGGAGTAATCTATATTTATACCCTATATCAAGCCTTTTTTACTGCACCAGAACTGTCTAGTGTAATCAGAATCGGGTGGTTTTACCTACTGGTTTTGTACTTGTTCTACCGTGTGATTCTCTTTTGTTTTTGCAAAACACCTGAAGATCTCCTAGCTAACAGGTCTGATTCTTTGGTGCTCTGTATTTTTGTACTGATGCCTCTTACATTTCAAAATACTTCTTTTTTTTTTTTTTCTTTTAAGGCAAAGTTTGCATTCCTAGCGCCCTGTGGGATGCAGCAAGAGAATGAAGGAGGCATCGTAAGAGGAGGGATAAATTGCTGTCTGAAGGTACCTGTATGTCCTCGTAATTTAGAACAGAAACCTATTAAAATAGCTTAGATCTGACATCTAAATTTTGGATGGTTGAAATTTGGTGAGATGTGCCCCACTCATGTAATTTCCCTACTTATATTTAGTAATTAAATAAAGAATGAAAATGAACATAAATTTTCACCTATCCTAAGGTCCCTAAATATTACACTTTTAAAAATGTCCTAGGTAATCTCAGGAAAATTAGTCCAGATTATGGGAATCCCTCAGAGGTGATGCAATTCTTCCTGCACTGTCTTTGGATCTCTAGGGACGTGTGATAGGCTGAAAAAAATTCAAAACTCAATATTTCTTCATCTGAGCTGCTCCTATTTACAAGAAAAAACGATAAGGGTTTA